>NW_023276919.1:1616791-1885445 GCF_003668045.3 Cricetulus griseus
AACTCTTGAAAGTCACCAGCTTCACTAATGATGATTTTTTTCATTTATTAAAAATTTCACAGATATGCAATAGCTTTTCTGTTGCCTTTGACCTTAGTGTTCTGATTTATCAGATACTCTCAGGACTCTGTTTTTCATTTTCCCCTTATAAATTCATATATTGCCTTCATAAAAGATGAAGATATTAATGTATAGCTAAGCCATGCAGGTGTCTAGTTTTGCAGTAACATAAATAAGGCTTTCTGAATTGTTGGGTTCTCTTATCATTCTTTCTTCACCATGTACAGACACAGCCTATCATTTATTTAGAATACTCCAAAAGGCATCATCTTAGAAGAAAAAGATAACTAGAAGGTACCAGAAATGGGATAAATAATTAAGATTTCTTTGTAAATTACCCAGTGTCCAACACTGCTGTTATAATGCTGCAAATGGGCTAAGACTCAGAAGATGGAGAACTTGAGTGAGCAATGTGCAAATGATGGTGATTCTTTTTTAATTTTAGTTAGAAAGAAAATTATTTTACATGTCAATTCCAGCTTTTCCCTCCCCTCCTTCCCTGTACCCCCAACTAACACCCTACCTATCCCATACCGTTTCTTCTCCCAAGGGAGGGTGAGGCCTCCCATAGGGGGTCTTCAAAGTCTGTCCTTTTCTTTGGGATAGGGCCTAGGTCAACTCCCTTGTGTCTAGGCTCAGGGAGTATCCCTCCATGTGGTCTCAGCTCCCAAAGTCCATTCCTAGGCTAGGGATAAGTACTGATCCACTACAAGAGGTCCCATAGTCCACACCAGGCTGGTGAAATCCACAGAAACAGCTGACCTGAACAAGGGAGATCTCTTGGTCCCCAGACTGATAGCTGGGAAACCAGCATGGGACTGATCCATACCCCCTGAATTTGGGTGTCAATGATGGTGATTCTTTATCAAGGCAATTTTGTCCTCAGTTATGTTAGTGTTGAGGGTATCTTCCAAACATCTTCAAATGTCTAAAATGTTTTTGCTACATGTTTTTAGTTTTCAAATTACAAACTACAACAGAGCATGCTGGCTTAGAAAACATCTCAGATCATGACAACCAGTAGAAAAAACAGAACCTATATCTCGGGTATTTGGGCATATTTACTCCAGTTCAATAGGTTTTTCTATTATTTGCTTATTGACACAAATGAAAACAACAAATGGTCACTTTTAAATTCCATTTATTCTTTTGAAGTACAAGCCATCACTCTGTAATACAATGACAACTAAGTGGGGTATTAGAGGCTTAGGACTAAGACTTCTCCATCACCAACTCATTTTGCAATTTATTTTCATTCATCTAAATACTAAAATCTCTTGGACTACCTAGTTATTCTCTAAACATCAGTTTTAGCTTTCTATTCTTACAGTTCATATACATTAGAGGGCAATAAGAATCATTCAAAAAAAGCCCAGGGCCAGATGGCTTCAGTGCAGAATTCTACCAGAAATTCAAAGTACAGCTAATACCAATTCTCCTCAAAGTATTCCAAACAACAGAAGCAGAAGGATCATTACCAAACTCTTTCTTTGAGGCCACAATAACCTTGATACCCAAGCCACACAAAGACACAACTAAGAAAGAGAACTACAGACCAATATCCCTCATGAACATTGACACAAAAATTCTCAATAAAATATTGGCAAATCGAATCCAAGAACACATCAGAGAAATCATCCATCCCGATCAAGTAGGCTTCATCCCAGGGATGCAAGGATGGTTCAACATACAAAAATCCATCAATGTAATCCACCATATAAACAGACTGAGGAAAAAAAATCACATGATCATCTCACTAGATGCCAAAAAAGCCTTTGACAAAATCCAACATCCCTTCATGATAAAGGTCCTGGAGAAATCAGGGATAACAGGAACATACCTCAACATAATAAAAGCAATATACAGCAAGCCAACAGTCAACATCAAACAAAATGGAGAGAAACTCAATGCAATTCCTCTAAAATCAGGTACAAGACAAGGCTGTCCACTCTCTCCATATCTCTTCAATATTGTCATTGAAGTTCTAGTTAGAGCAATAAGACAACAAAAGGAGATCAAGGGAATACAAATCGGAAAGGAAGAAGTCAAATTCTCACTATTTGTAGATGATATGATAGTCTACATAAGTGACCCGAAAAACTCAACCAGGGAATTCCTACAGCTGATAAACACCTTCAGCAAAGTGGCAGGATACAAGATTAACTCAAAAAAATCTGTAGCCCTACTATATACAGATGACACATTGGTGGAGAAAGAAATCAGAGAAGCAACACTCTTTACAATTGCCACAAACAACATAAAATACCTTGGAGTAACACTAACCAAAAAAGTGAAAGTCCTTTACCATAAGAATTTTGAGTCTGTAAAGAAAGAAATTAAAGAAGATACCAGAAAATGGAAAGATCTCCCATGCTCTTGGATAGGTAGGATCAACATAGTAAAAATGGCAATCTTGCCAAAAGCAATCTACAGATTCAATGCAATCCCCATCAAAATCCCAACACAATTCTTCACAGACCTTGAAAGAACAATTCTCAACTTTATATGGAGAAACAAAAGACCCAGGATAGCCAAATCATCCCTATACAATAAAGGAACTTCTGGAGGCATCAGCATCCCTGACTTCAAGCTCTATTACAGAGCTATAGTCCTGAAAACAGCTTGGTATTGGCACAAAAATAGACTAGTAGACCAATGGAATAGAATTGAAAACCCTGATATTGCCCCACACATAAACTAGTTGACCAAACCAAAGAAACGAACCACACACAGAGACAGAGAGAAGAGGAGAAGAGGAAGAGATCCGAGAGAGAGAGAGAGAGAGAGAGAGAGAGAGAGAGAGAGAGAGGAGAGGCCAAGTGGGAAGGGACGTGTATTTTAACAGGGTCCTTTAAAGCTGCTTGCAGACTTAGTAACCATGGAAGCCTGGATTGACAGAGGACTGCCTGAGTGAGTGCATCAAACCAGGTGCCAAGGACAGGCCAGCTTGATGCATGCACCTTTCATTCCCACTTTCCCTGAATACTGTATGTTGGGTTTTAGAAATGACAATTTAGGGAATATGGATATAGATTTCTCAAGATTGCAACCTTCTTCAGTAGTGCATGGACAATCATTGCGGACCTAAGAATGTTGCCATTGCACGAAATCCTGGAAAATCAGTCTGTTCCTTCCTTGTACAGGCCAGGTAGCACTCACTCGGCTCTCCAAGAACTCAACAAACGTCAGCAGTGTAGGATATGAAGTTAAGTTTAGAAACAAAAGTGTTTCTGAAGTCCTGGTATCAGAGAAGTGATAAGACAGATGATGAGGTAATTCACGAAAGAGAGATCCCACATGATGAAGAAAGGAATCTGGGTTCCTAGAAAGGCTGAATTCTATTTTTCTGGAGTGCATCCTTGGACCTGTTTGCATGGGTCCCTTTTAGCACCATGGACCTTAATTTTGCCATTGTAGAGAATTTTAGCATGCTCTTCAGTACTCAGGCAGAGAGACAGATAGACCCCCCACCACCCCTCACACAAACACACAAACACACAACACACAAATAAACACACACACAACAACACAACACACACACCACACACAAGAGAGAAGAGAGAGATGAGAGAGAGAGAGAGAGAGAGAGAGAGAAAGAGAAAGAGAAAGAGAGAACAGAACACATACAAACAGACACATAATAGCTCAGTTTAGGTGGAGACCAGTTCAGAACAAGACAGCTTCTGGTATTCACCCAGGGTGCTGATGCAAAAACCATGGACTAGACAGTGAGAGATACAGAGGCTTTGGCTTAGGGTAGTAGTCAAACACATTACGAAGCAGTTAGAAATATAGACTCCCACCCATGGTGTAGAGACATATACAGAGAGACACAGACACTGAGAGACAGAGATACACAGAGATAGAAACAGAGACAGAGACAGTGAGTGCTAGAGAGACAGTTAGAGAATGATATGACAGATAGACACACAGAAAGTCCAAGGCTTAATGTAGGCTTGGATAAGTACATTAATCATCCAGAGGTTGGCTACCAACATATTCATGGAAGAAGGTGTCTCTGCTTAATGAAATCATTCCTGCTGCTGACATCATCTCTTTCACCCAAGTAGATGCAGTCACAAGATCTTTCAAACTAATCTAGCAACTGGAATTTAAACATTCCTGAAGAAGCTAACCATGGAAAACTCATCTTTTTCACAGTAATGTGATTCCTTTCGTTCTCTTAGTCCATTTATGTACTTCTTAGGGTATTTGATATTGTTCCACAAAATGTCATTGAACAGTTTTTCCGCGGTAACAGTAGCAGCTAGATTCCCTCAAACATAATATGCACTACCAATGGGGGTGGTTGAAGGAGGCACGGTACCCAACATCTCAGAAGATAGTGTCATTATATTAATTCATCGACCATTGTGGAACAAAAAAAGCCCGAAACTTTGACTCAACACAGGGGTCTGAGCAGGGAAAGGTTGAAACTCCCAATTTCATGAGTCTGACACTCAAAGGAGATTCAGCCAATGCTTTGATGAACGTCTTCCTTGGGAAACACACTGCCTTCGTGGGGTGTTTCAGCATTTGTTCAGCTCCAGAAAATAACTGCAATGTCCAGATCAACTGAACCTGGGTATGAATAGTGTTCCCAGAGACAGAGAGCCTCCATGGCTTTTACTGCTCCAGAGTTGTTCATTTGATTACCTGGAAGGGGAAAGCTCGCTATGGAGACGGAATCCCTGAGCAATGGCACAGGAATCTTAGAATGTCCCTGAACTTTAGATTTTCTGACATGGTTGGAGAGGGTGAGTTGGGGAGACATGAGAAGATATGAAGAGGTTCAAAGGAAGATACCAGAGAGAAGATACCAGAGTGGACTTGGATAGTGACCGAGAGAATAATGCATTAGCTGTGGGTAGCGATCTGTCTTTTAAAGGGACCTATAAACCTGTCTGCAGAATTATTACCCATGGATTCCTGGACTGAACAGAATCCTGACTGAGTGAGTGCACCCTTCTGGGTTTCGTGGGCAGTACAGATGCCAAGACCTTCATTCCCATCTTCATTTATCATGGAAATTTGGGGTCTTAAGCTTGGCAACATTGGGAATAACGATGTGGAGTTCTCAAGTCTGATTCTTTTCGAAGAAATGGCATTGACCAGCTTTGGGTGCCCTGAGAATAATGGGGTACTATCATATCCTGGAGAACCTGGTTGCCTCAGGGCTTTCCAGAATGTGTGGCTCTGTCTTGAGAATCTTACACCTCTGTAGATGTCAGAAGCAGAGGAGATGAAGTTAAGTTTAGAAAACAAATTATTACTTAACTCCTTGAGACAGAGGTTTGCATGGTCATATGATGGAGGTTTTTCTAAAGAATAGGTACAAGATGTTTAGGAGAGGAATCTGGGATCATTGATGGAATGAATATTATTTATCTGGAGTGAATCTTTGGACCTCTTTGCATGGGTCACATTCACTTCCCTGGAACTTACAGGAAAACTTTGAGTTTGCCAGTAACATAAATTGGAGCCATATCACCTGGCTTTTTTGATACAAGCACCTTGGCTGAAAGCATTCACATGTTTGAAAAAGAAGTGTATCAATAGCACAGTAAAAAAGCACCTTTAAGTTCCTATTCTACTGTGGTTATCATGCTCTTCAATACTGTGACAGATAGAGAGAGAAACACAGACTGCAAGGGAGACACATACAGACAGAGACAAAAGGATAGCATTGGTAGAGTACATTCCTGAGCAATTCCAGAGCTACCTGTATTCGTCCAGTTTGCTGAAGAAAAGAATGGACAGAGAGAGTGTAAGACACTGGGAGAGAGGCAGAGTGATAGATAAAGAAAGAGAAAGAGAGACAGAGAGAGGCTCAGTTAGAAGGCAGGTGCAGTTCAATTCAGGTAGATTTATAGCAGACAATGAGGGTTAAGGGACATACACACAGAGAGAGTGACAGTGAGTGATAGAGAGAGATGAAAATTCAAACAACCGACAGAGAGACAAACAGAAAAACCAAAAGTTCGTGTAGGCAGAGATATGTGTATACAAGGTTCACGGGTGGGTCCTATCATATTCAAGGATGATGCTGTCTCTGCCTCATATAGTCTGTCATGCTTCTGACATCATTTGGTACACCAAAGTATCTGCAGTCCAATGATCCTTCAATCTATTTTAAGATACATAATTTAAATCTTCCAGAAATAAGCTACCATCCAAAACTCAAATTTAATTCAGTAATGTGTGTCTTTTTATTTTTTTAGTCCATAAATGAACATCCAGGGGTGTTTGACATTCCTCCATTGAAGCATTTGAACAGTTTTTCTAAAGTTACATTAACCTGAAGGATGCCTTAATAATAAGATGGATTTCCCATGGGCCAGGACCAAAAGGCTTAGTACTCCCGACCTCAGAATTCAGAGTCAGCATGAAGTCATCGGCAAGGGCAGAACAAAATGCCTGAACATTCAAGATGACGCAGAATACCTAATATTGGAGGGAAGAAACTTCCGAAGTCATAATGCTGAAAACACAAATGTTTCAGCGAATGTGGTGTTGGAACTCAGCCTTGGCATACATACCAAACTAAAGGGGTTTCTCACTGTTTGGTCAGTCTGAGAAAAAGATCTCTGCAGATTCCTGCTCATCCAAGCATGGCCACTGTGAGAGATGACAGAGAGAGACCCTCCATGGCTTTCTCAGCAATACTGTTGGTGTTTTGTGCACGTTGAAGGGGAAAGAACCAAATGGAAACTGAACACTGAGCAAGGGAAAACCTACCTATGGAATTCCATGAACCACGGACATCAGACAGGGTAGGAGAGAGTGAGTTGAGAAGAGAGGAGAAGATGTGAAGAGGGTCAGAGAAATAGCAAAGAGCAGATAGCAGATAGGAAATGGAAGATGAAAGGCAGAGACAGAGACAGAGAGAGAGAGAGAGAGAGAGAGAGAGAGAGAGAGAGAGAGAGCATAAGTGTGTCTGCATCTGCCTTTTAACGTGGTCCATGAAAGCTGCCTGTAGACTTAGAAACATTGAAAGCTGGACTGAACAGAGTACTGCCTGAGTGAGTGCATCATGCCAGGTGCCTTGGACAGGCCAGTTTGATGCCTGCACCTTTCCTTCCTACTTTCCCTGAATACTGAATTTTGGGGTGTTAGAAATGGCAATTTAGATAAAGCATATCGAGTTCTCAAGATTGCATCCTGCTGAAGTAGGGCATTAACCATTATTGGGGACCTGAGAATGTTGTGGTACTACCACATCCTGGAGTATCTGTCTGAAACTTCCTTGCAAAGGACAGGTAGCACTCACTCGGGCCTCCAATACTTCACCTTATGTCAGCAGTGTAGGAGATGAAGTTAGGTTTAGAAATAAAAGTGTTCTGAAGTCCTGTATCAGATTGGTGAATGGACAGATGAAGGAGTGATTCGTGAAAGAGAGAATGGAGAGAAGAAACTCCCAAAGTCGTAAGAGAATTAACTCCCAAACCCACAGGTGATTCAGCAAATGTGGTGGTGGAACTCATCTTGGGAAACACACTGTCCTCATGGGGTGTTTTGGCATTTGGTCAGCTCCAGAACACATCTCTGCGATGTCCCACTCTACTGAGCCTGGGTATGAAGAGAGTTCACAGAGAGAGAGCCTCCATTGCTTTCACAGCTCCATAGTTGGTCATTTGTTTACCTGTAAGGGGAAAGCTCGCTATGAAGAAGGAATCCTGAGCAATGTTATAGGAATCTTAGAATGTCCACGAACTTTAGATTTTCTGACATTGGTGGAGAGGGTGAGCGGGGGAGACAGGGGAAGAGATGAAGAGGGTCATAGGGAGATACCAGAGAGAAGATAGCAGAGAGGCATTGGAAAGTGACAGAGAGACTAATGCATTAATGTGGATAGGTATCTGACTTTTAAAGTGTCCTATACCACTGCCTGCAAACTTATTAACCATGGAACCCTGGACTGTAAAGAGTACTTACTGGGTGAGTGCACCCTTCCAGGTTTCATGGGCAGGACAGATGGCAGGATCATCATTCCCACCTTCATTTATTATGGAAATTTGGGGTCTTAAACTAGGAAACTTTGGGAATAATGATGTCGAGTTTTCAAGACTGCTTCTTTTTGATGAAATGGCATTGAACATATTTGGGGGCACTGAGAATATTGGGGTACTAACACTGCCTGGAGTATCTGTTCTTCCATGTATTTCCAGAATGTTTGACTCAGTCTTGGGCTTCCTAGGGCTTGACAGATGTCAGCAGTATATGAGATGAGGTTAAATTTAGAAGACAAAATATTTCTTAAGTCCAGGTGACAGAGGGTTGCATGGTTAAATGATGGGGGGTTTTACCCGGGAAAGGTACCAGATGAAGAGGAGAGGAATCTGGGATCATTGTGGGAATGAATACTAGTTATCTGGAATGGATCTTTGGACCTGTTTGCATGGGTGCCATTTAGCTCACTGGAAATTGCAAGAAAACATTGGGTGACCCTAAAACAAAAATTGGAGACACATTACCTGCCTTCTTTTGATACAAGCAACTTGGCTGAAAGCATTCACATGTTTAAAAAAGAAGGGAATCTATAGGACAATAAAAAACTCCTTAATTTTGCCATTTTAGAGTGGTTTAACATGCTCTTCAAAACTCTAACAGAGAGAGAGAAACACACACATCAAGGGAGACTCATAAAGACAGAGATACAAAAGGATTAGAAATGGTAGATAACAGTCTTAAGCAAGTCCAGAGCTGCTGGTATTCATCCAGGATGCAGAGGGAAAGACAGAAGGCCAGAGAAAGAGTGAGAGATTGGGAGAGAGTGAGATCAAGAGAGAGACAGAGAGACAGAGAGGGGACACAGCTAGCAGGGAATTCCAGTGCAATTCTGGTAGAGGCGTATCGGGCAGCCCACCAGTGTGAAGGGACATACACAGAGAGACAGTGACAGAGAGTGATAGAGAATTAGAGTTGAAAATTCAGATATACAGACAGAGATACACACAGACAAACCAAAGCTTAGTGTAGGCTGAGATATGTGAATACCACGTCCAAGGGCGGGTCCTCTCATACTCAAAGACTGTGTTGTCTCTGCCCCATGAACTCTGTTGCTTCTGACATCATTTGATGCAATGAAGTACCTGGATTCCAATGATCCTTCAATCTAATCTAAGATATGGAATTTAAACCTTCCTGGAAGAAGCTCAAACTCAAATTTCCATCAGTAATGTGTGTCTTTTCATTTTGTTAGTCCATTAATGCACAACCTGGGGAATATTCCTTAAGGACATTCCTCCTTAAAAGCATTTGAACAGTTTTTCTTAGGTAACAGTAACCGGATGTATGCCTCAATCATAAGATGTATTTCCCCTGGGTTGGGCCGTAAAAGTGTTTGTACTCCTAATCTCAGAACTCAGAGTCAGCTTGAACTCATGGGCAAAGGCAGAACAAAATGAATGAACATTCAAGTCGACCCAGAATACCTATTATTGCAGGGAAGAAATTGCCGAAGGCATAATCCTGAGAACACCAATGATTCAGCGAATGTGGTGTTGAACCTCATCCTTGGCATAAACACCGACCTGAAGGGGTGTCTCACAGTTTTTTCAGTCCAAAAGAATGATCTCTGCAGCTTCCCAATTATTAAACCATGGGCATGGGGAGAGGTCACAGAGAGAGGCCCTCCAGAGTTTTCTCAGGCATTGTGTTGGTCTTTTGTATACATTGAAGGGGAAAGTACAAAATAGAAACTGAACACTGAGCAATGGAAAATCTACCTATTAAAGTACTTGATTTGAGATTTCAGACAGGTTTCGAGAGGTGAGTTGGTTAGAGAGGAGAAAAGACCAAGAGTGTCAGAGACATAGCAAAGAGTAGGTAGCAGATAGGAACTGGAAGGTGACAGAGCGAGGGAGACAGAAAGAAAGGAGAGAGAGAGAGAGAGAGAGAGAGAGAGAGAGAGAGAGAGAGAGAGAGACAGAGAGACAGAGAGACAGAGAGAGACAGAGAGAGAGAGAGGGAGAGAGAGGGAGAGAGAGACTTAGAGAACATATGTGAGTCGGGCTCTGGCTTTTACCTGGGTGTTTTAAAGCGGCCTGCACACTTAGTAATCCTGAAAGCTGGACTGAACAGACTACTGCCTGAGTGAGTGTATAATGCCAGGTGCCCTGTACAGGCCAGCCTGATGCCTGCACATTTCATTCTTACATTCACTGAATACTTATTGTTGGGGCTTTTAAAATGGCAATTTAGGGAATAAGGATATCAAGTTCTCTAGATTGCATCCTGCTGAAGAGGGCATTGGGGTCCTGAGAATGTTGTTGTACCAGCACATCCTGGAGTATCTGTTTGTTCCTTCCTTGGACCGGCCAGGTAGATCTCACTTGGGTCTCCTAGACCTCAACAGATGACAGCAATGTACACAAAAGTTTTGGGCATTTCCAAGCAACTGGAAATGTTAATCAACATGAGGGAATCTAATCTCACTAAGTATAGCTCGTAAAGGATATGTGCATGTCTATTATTAGTAGATTTAATCATCCATATTGTGTATTCTATAATAGTTCTATACCCCACTTTTTAATTGCATTGTTTCGTGATTTAGTGACTAGTTTATTCAGTTCTTTGGATATTTTAGAAACTGCCTAGATGTGGGGATGGTGAAGATATTTTTCCCAGTCTGTGAGCTGCTGTCTTGTCTTGTTGACTGTGTATTTGGCTTACAGAATATTCTCAGTTTCAGGAGGCCCCATTACTGAAACGTCAATCTGAGAGTCTGTGCTAATGTTATGTTCAGGAAGTGGTCTGTTGTACAAATTAATTAATAGGTACAGGCTCTAACCCGGGATGCATAGACAGAGACAGAGACAAAGAGACAGCGACAGTGAGAGACATACACATACAGACTGAGACAAAGAGACAGAGACAGACAGAGACAGACAGATCAAGGCTCAGTTCAGGTGGAGACAAGTCCAGACCAGGTACAGCTTCAGGTTTTCACCTAGGCTTCAGAGATAAAACAGAGAGAAAGAGATATTGAGAGACAGTGAGAGAAATTGTGATACAGAGTCACAGGAAAAGAGAGACAGACAGAGAGAGAAACAGAAAAAGACACAGTATTGACCAAGAGTAGTACTGGAGTATCACAAGCAGACAGAGACAGAGACAAAGACAGAAAGAAAGACTCAGTGTAGTAGGCAGGTGAAGTGAGAGCAGGTAGAGTTTCAGGATCACACTCAGGCTGCAGAGATGAGAGACAAAGACACGCAAGATAGAGACATTGAGACATAGAGAGAGAATGAGACAGACAGACAGAAAGACATACCAAGGATCATTGTAGGGTGAGACCAGTGCATACCAGGTACAGCTCTCAAGGCTCCCACCCCACTCATGGAGGACAAGGTCTTTGCCTAATGAACTCTGTCCTGATGGAGATGTCATCTCCTGCAACCAAGTAGCTGCGGTCCAATTATACAATTATACATTAAGTGGAATTTAAACCTTGCTGGAGGAAGCTAACAATGGAAAACTCATATATTGTTGGGTAAATGTGAGTCTTTTCAGTTTCTTTGTCCATTTTTGTACTTTGCAAGGAAGTTGACGTTCATCCACAAAAGTCTTTGAACATTTTTTCAACGGTAACAGTAACCAGAAGGATCCTTTAAACAAAAGATGTAGTTCCCATGAGCGAGGACGAAGGAACCTAGATAGTAACAATCTCAAAACTCGGAGTCAGGCTGAATTCACAGCCCAGGGCAGAAAGAAATTTCCTGAAAAGTCACAGAAAAATAGGTGTCTGAAAAGCAGTAGGAAGAAAGTGCCAAAGGCTTAAAGCTGAATGTGGTATTGGACCTCATCCTTGGGAAACATACCGACCTGTGGTATTTAATCGGTTGGTTGGTCTGAGAAAAAGATCTCTGAGGTATCCTGCTCGAAGGAGCATGCGTGGGCAGATAGCTCACTGAGAGAGCCTCCCTGGTTTTCACTGCTCCAGTGATGGTCTTTGGTTTATGTGGAAGAGGAAAGATTGCTATGGAGATGAAACCCTGAGCAATGGAACACAAATCACAGAGTCCATCAACCATAGTGTTTCTGAAAGGGTGGTAGAGGGAGAGTGGGGGAGACAGGAGAAGAGATGAAGAAGGTAAGAGCAAGGGCAGAGAGAAAGAGCAGCAAGGAAGAGGAAGATAAGAGAGAAAGAGCCAAAGAGAAAGAAAATAAGTGAGCATGTGTTAGTCAGCATCTGTCTTTAAAGGTGTACTTTAAACCTGCCTGCAGACTTAGTAACCATGTAACCTTGGGCTGACAAGAATAACACCTGAGTGCATCCTGCCATATAACCAGGGTAGGCCAGCCTGTTGCCAGGACCTCATCCCCACCTTCACTGACTATTAAAGTTGGAGTGTTAGACTTGGAAGTGTGGGGAATTAGGATGTTGAGTTCTCCTGACTGCTTCCTGCTGATATAGGGGGCTTCAGCCATTTGGGGAGACTAAAGAATGTTGGGGTACTACCAATTCCTGAAGTATCTGGTTGCTCCCCCACTATCCAGACTGTGTGGCACATTCTGGTGCTTCTTTGACCTTGCCAGATTTCAGCAGTGTAGGAGATGAGGTTAAGTTTAGTAACAAAAATCTTTCTGAAGTCCTGTTATCAGAGGAGAGGATGGTCAGATGAGAGAGGGTTTCCTGAGGAAGAGGTTCCAGATGAGGAGGGAGTTGGGGTCCACGAAATGGCTGGATACTATTTATCTGGAGTGAATCTTTGAAACTGTCTGAATTGGAAGGATTCAGCTATCTGGAATTTACACCATTTCTTTGGGTTTCAAAAGACTTAAATTTGGTAAACATCAGCAACATCTTCATGGTAGAAGTGACTTGGCTGAAAGCAATCACATTTTGGCAAACAAAGGATACTTTTAGGACAATAAAAAAGCACTTTAATTTTTCTATTGCAGTATTGTTTAGCATGCTGTTTAGTACTCTGACACAGAGACAGACACACACACACATGGAGACATACAACCAGGAAGACAAAGGCTCAATTTTGGTGGAGAACAGTCCAGAGAAGGTACAGCTGCAGGTTTTCACCCAGGCTGCAGACACAAATAAAGAGCGACAGAGAGACTGAGAGACAGGGAATGAAAATGAGATACAGACAGAGACAGAGACAGAGACAGACAGAGCAATGCTCAGTGGAGGCCCAGAGAAGTACTGGAATATCACATGCAGAGAGAGACAGAGAAAGAAACAGAGAGACAGAGAAAGAGAGAAGAGAGAGATTGAGAGATGAGAGAGAGAGAGAGAGAGAGAGAGAGAGAGAGAGAGAGAGAGGCTCAGTGTAACAGGCAAGCCCAGGACAAAGCAGGTAGAGTTGCAGACTCCCACCCAGGCTGCAGAGACAAAGACAGATACACAGAGAAAGAGAGAGACAGAGATACACAGAGAAAGAGACAGTGAATAATAGAGACTGAGAGACCGAAAAGACAGACAAACAGACATACAGCCACACAGGCAGTCCGAGGCTCAGTGGAGGGTGAGACAAGTGCAGACCAGGTACAGCTGCAGGATTCTACCATACTCACGGAGGATGTCATCTCTGCCTAATGAACTCTGTCCTGCTGCTGAAATCAACTCGTGCAACCAAGTAGCTGCAGTCCAATGATCCCCCTGTCTCATCTAAGAAATGGAATTTAAACCTTCCTGGAGGAAGCTAACCATGAAAAACTCAACTTTTGTTTGGTAATATGTGAGTCTCTGCAATTTCTTAGTACTTTATTGTACTTATAGAATATGACATCCATACACAAAAGTATTTGAATAGTTTTCCATGGTAATTGTTACCGGAAGGATCCTTTAAAACTAATGTGTATTTCCCATTGGCAAGGAAGAAGGAAGCTAGGTACAGGCATCTCAAAACTTGGAGTCAGCCGGAATTCACATTCAAGGGCATAACAAAAAATGCCCGAATAGTCAACGTGACAAGCTGTTTGAAAGCGATGGGAAGAGACTGCTAAAGGCTTAAAGCTGAAAAACCCAGGTGAGTCACCAAGTGTCATGGTGGACCTCATCCTTGGGAAACATACTGACCTGACATCTAACAGGCTGATTGTTCTTAGAAAAAACATCTCTGCAGTTTCTGGCTCACATGACTGTGGTCAGGCAGAGACTTCACAGAGAGAGCCTCTGTGGTTTTCACTGCTCCACTGTTGGTCTATTGTTTATGTGGAATGGGAAAGCTCGATATGGAGATGGAACCCTGAGCAATGAAACAGGAACCATAGAAAGTACATGAACCCCAGAATTTCTGACAGAGAGGGAAAGCGAGAGTCGGGGAGACAGGAGAAGAGACTGAGATGGTAAGAGGAAAAGCAGACAGCAGAGAGCAGATTGGAAGAGGAAGGAAAGAGAAAGAGAGAGAGATTAAGAGAGCATGAGTGGGTTGTGTCCATCTTTAAAAGTGGTCCTTTAAACCTGCCTCCACACTTAGTACCCACAGAATCCTGGGATGAGGAGAGTACCATCTGAGACCTCCTGCCAGGTGACCAAGGTAGGCCAACCTGATCCCAGGACTTTCATTCCCTACTACATTGATTATTGAAACTTGGGGTGTTAGACATGGCACTTTTGCAATAACGATGTTGCATTCTCAAGACTCCTTAGTGCTGATGTAGGGACCATTGGCCATCTTTGGGGGACAAGAGAATATTGGGGTACAACTAATTCCTGAAATATCTGGTTAGGCTGGGCCAGTACAGGCTGTGTGGCACTCTATGCGGCCTCATAGATCTCCCCAGGTGTCAGCAGTATAGGAGATGAGGTTAAGATTAGTAAAAGAAAAAACAATGTTTGTGCTGTCCTGTTATAAGAGAGGAGGGTAGACCGATGTGGGAAGGGGTCTCAAGGAAGAGGTTCCAGATGAAGAGGAAGGGAGTCTGGGTCCACACAGAGACTGAATACTATTTGATTGCAGTAAATCTTGAAACTGTATGCATTGGTAGGAATCAGCTTCCTGGAAGTTACATGAATGCTTTGGGTTTGTGAAAAACATAAATTTGAGACACATCAGGAGCCTTTTTTGTAGTAGAAGTGACTTGGCTGAAAGCATTCACATTTTGGAAAGCAAAGGATATCTTTAGGACAATAAAAAGCACCTTAATTTTGTCATCATAGTGTGGTTTAGCCTGATGTTCAGTACTCTGAAACAGAGATATTCACACACGGAGAGAGACATAGAGACAGACATACAGACACAGAATCACATTTGTTGGAGAAGAGTTCAAAGAAGAAGCTGCAGATATTCTACCAGGCTGCAGAGGCAAAGACAGAGGGACACAGAGAGTGAGAGACAGTAAATGACTATGACATAAAGACAGAGACAGAGAAAGAAACAGACATACCAATACTTAGTGGAGGTCCAGAGCAGTACTGGAATATTACATGCAAAGAGAGACAGATACAATTAGAAAGACAGAAAGACAGAGAGATGAGAGAGAGAGAGAGAGAGAGAGAGAGAGAGAGAGAGAGAGAGATCAGCCTGGCACAAGGCAAAGCAGATAGAGTTGCTGAAGCACACCCAGGCTGCAGAGTCAAAGATAGAGAGACAGAAACATTGAGAGACAGAGATACATAGAGACAGAGACAGTGAGTGATAGAGAGACTGAAAAGACAGACAGGCAGACACACAGACAGACCAAGGCTCAGTGGACGGTGAGACAAGTGCACACAAGGTGCAGCTGCAGGCTACCACCATATTCATGGAGGATGCTGCTTCTGCCTAATGAAATATGTCCTGCTGCTGACATCATCACATGCAACCAAGTAGCTGAAGCCCAAAGATCCTTCAGCCTAATATAAGAAATACAATGTAAACCTTCCCGGAGGAAGCTTACCATGGAAAAATATCATTTTGTTCGGTAATGTGAGTCTTTTCATTTTCTTAGTCCATTGTTGTACTTCTTAGGGAAGATGACATTCCTCCCCCAAAGCCTTTGAACAGTTTTTCCATGGTAACAGTAAGAGAAAAGATCCCTTAAATATAAGATATTTCCAATGGGGGATGCCAAAAGAGGCTCAGTACCCACTATCTCAGAACGCAAAGTGAGCATATACTCATGGCCAAGGGCAGAAGAAAAAATGTGCATTCTAATTGACCCATGGGTCCAAAAGGAGGAGGGAAGAAAGTGCAAAAAGCCAAAATACACAGGTGATTCAGCAAATGTGTTGGTGGACCTCATCCTTGGGAAACACACCAACCTGAAGGAGTGTCTCACTGGTTGGTAAGTCAAAGAAAAATATCTTTTGGGTTTCCCACTCACCTGAGCATGGGCAAGGAGACTGGTCACAGAGAGAGAGCTTCCCTGGCCGAGTATTGGACTTTTGTTTAAATGGAAGTGGAAAGCTCCCTATGGAGATGGAACCCTGAGCAATGGAACACTAACCTAAGAAAGTCCATGAACCGAAGAATTTCTAACAGGTTGGAAGTGGGTGAGTGGGGGAGAAAGAAGAAGAGACGAAGAGGGTCAGAGGAAGAGCAGAGAAAAGAAAGCCGGGAGGAAGTGGAAGTTGAGAGAAGAGAGAGAGAGAGAGAGAGAGAGAGAGAGAGAGAGAGAGAGAGATCAAAAGAGGGTAGGGATCTGTCTTTTAAAGGGGAACTTTAAACCTGCCTACAGACTTAGTACCCATGGAACCCTGGACTGAACAGATTAATTCATGAGTAAGTCCATCCTGCCAGTTGACTTGGGCAGGCCAGCCTGAGGGAGGTACCTTTCATTCCCACCTTCACTGATAATTGAAAGTTGGGATGTTAGACTTGGCGACTTAGGAAATAATGATACCGAGTTCTCAAGACTGCTTCCTGCTGATGTAAGGGTGTTTATCATCTTTGGGGACCCAAGAATTTGGGGGTACTACCGCATCCTGGAGTAGCTGTTTGCTCCACTCCATTCCAGGATGTGTGACACTCATTGGGTCCTCCTAGACATCAATAGATGTCAGCAGTGTAGGACATGATGTTAAGTTTAGAAAAAAATGTTTCTTAAGTCCTGGTAATAGAGGGGAGTATGGTTAGATGAGGGAGCATTTCCCCGAGGGAGAGATCCCAGATGAGGAGGAAAAGAATGAGGGACCATGGAGAGGCTGAATACTATTTATCTGGAGCGATACTTTGGATATGTTTGCATGGGTCCCATTCAGCTCCCAGGAACATACACGAATCCTTTGGGTTTGAGAAAAATATAAATTTGTGATACACCAACTGCCTCTTTATTATAGTAGCGACTTGGCTGAAAGCGTTCATATTTTGGAAAGTGAAGGGTATCTTTAGGACAATAAAAAGCACTTTAATTTTGCCATTGTAGAGTGTTTTAGCATACTCTTCAGTACTCTGCCAGGGAGACATACAAACACACACACACACACACACACACACACACACACACACACACAGAGAGAGAGAGAGAGAGAGAGAGAGAGAGAGAGAGGAGTGAGAGAGGGAGTGAGAGAGAGATTGACAGACTAAGGCTCAGTTTGGTGGAGAGCAGTCCAGAGCAAGTACAGCTGCAGGTTTCCCCCAGGTTGGAGCAGCAAAGACAGAGGGCCAGAGACGGAGGGAGAGAGGGAGAGAGAGAGACACTAAGTTTCATTGTAGCAGGCAGGCCCTGTGAAAAGCAAGTAGAGTTGTAGACTCCCACCCAGGGTTTAGAGATATATACAAAGAGACAGAGACAGTGAGAGACAGAGATACATAGAGACAGAGTCAGTGAGTGATTGAGAGATTGTGAGAAACTGAAAAGACAAAGAGACAGACAGACCAAGGCTCAGTGTAGCCTGAGACAATTGCAGACCTGATGGGGGAAGTGCTTCTGTGAATGTTTCTCTTATTGGATGATAAATAAAGTACTCTTTGGCCAATGAGGCAGCAAGTTAGGCAGGACTAACAGTCAATGAAGTTTCTGTGAATTGTAGTAAAGAAGTGGTGATCTGGGCAGGAAGTGACATAGTACGGAGACTCATATATAAACAAGGCAAGAAGGAAGTGGGCAAGGGACATTGTGGCATAATTGTGCATCCTTTGGATATATGCCATCACATATATGGGTAGTTTCCTAAACCTATAAAGGGACCATTGTGAAAGAAGCAGTTAAAATTTCCAACTTACAAATAGACTTATGTGCTAAGGAGAAGGCAAAGAGATGTGTAATGTAAGGTCTTGATCATGTGGATTGTGTTAGTTTGTGGGTATTGTGTCATACCTTAATATCATTATTTTTGCCTGGCAAACTGAGACTCTTTTTCTCCATAACATCGGATCAGCAAGTAGAGAACAGCTGAGAAGCACAGTTTTCTTTGGATATTTTACAATCCAATACAAGTGTCTTGTATATGCTTTAAAATCCCAGGGTTACTCCAATCAGGCCATGGACAAGCACATGAACAAGTCTTGAATCTGGCACAATTACTCAGTCAATGGAATATAATCTCAAAGGATACAGTCAGAAACAAAGTTATTCAAAGGCTTTCATTGGTGGATATCCTTTTTCTTAAGAAATACACTTGGATTAATAAATCAAGCCCCAGATATATTCATCAAGGTTTGAGTTTTCCATTGTTACATTCATTCTATAAGATTTCAAGCTATTTTTTATTTTATTTTATTTTTGTTTTTTCAAGACAGGGTTTCTCTCTGGCTTTGAAGGCTGTCCCAGAACTAGCTCTTGTAGAACAGGCTGGTCTAACAGTCACAGAGGTCCACATGCATCTACCTCCCAAGTACTGGGAATTAAGACTTGTGCCACCACCACCCTTCTTCATGTTATTTCTTATACGGGATGAAGATTCATGTGGAACGAGCTTTTTTTCTAATGATATATCTGTTCTACTTTATCTATTTGAAGGACTATACAAGTCTATAGTAGAGTCTACATTCTACAGAAATTGTCATGGATCTTTCTTCAATTGAAATTCAAGGATATTTAAAGTTTGAGGCCCAGATGGACTGTGTACTTTCCCAAGGCATACAGGGATCTGATCTAGAATATTTGAATGACAAATATTAGAAGTCACACACATTCTCACTCTTGCAATGATGGCCATGTTTAGCAAGAAAAAAATTATTATTCTAGGTGTATACATATATTTACTGGGTAACTTGGTAACTTTCCTGGAGTTTCTTACTTCATGCTTGGTGGAAAACAGAGAAACTGGAATTCTAAATAGAGATTTAAATTTTATGGAGCTCCCCTCAGTTTCCCTAGCTATTCATTGGCTATTTATTTAAAACCACTACGCATGTCAAGCGGAAACAACATATCCTGGCGCTTCATTCACTTAACTTAAAGATGAGGAGATAATTTTGATCCTCTTACTGTTTGCTGTTTTTCATCGTTGAGATTATATGATTGTTATTTCCCCTTGATATGGGGACCCCCAAAATCCCATTCATTTTGTGTCATTTCCAGTTTGATAGAATTTTAAAATTGTGATAATTCAAACATCATCTTAATTATCCGACACTAAACTCATGAAAAAACCCACCATGCTATTTCAATACATTTATTATCTAGCTGACAGATATCCTGACTGTTAATTTCTCATCTAGAACAATTCTTCTTAGTTGATGGGAGGGGTTAGTTCCTGCCCAAGGTTTCCAAACTTATTTTCACATTAAATAGCAAGGGAAGAAGTTTAAGACCTGGTTTTGACCTTTAATAGAGAAGAGGCAACATGGTGATGCAACCATAAGTTTGGGGCTGGAAGGATGCTCAGTTAGAGCACTTGATACTGATACAGAGAACTCTGTCCTATTCTGAAACCCCCTATGTGGCTCACAAACTTCTGTGACTCCAGTTACATTTTCTAATGCTTAAAGACATTAAAACATTTTGCTATTTGTTTTACATTTGTTTATTTATGTGTGTTGCTTTGATATCTATGTGGAGAGACTTTTTGTTTGGAAACAGAATCTCTTTATGTAGCCCTGGCTTTGTTGGAACACTATGTAGACTAGGCTGGCCATGAACTCATAGAGATTCACCTGATTCTCTCTCCTGAGTGCTGGGATTAAAGGTATGTACCATCTTGTCTGGCAAGATATTTTTCATTGTTATGACTGGGGTTAGGATACTACTGGCATCAGATGTGTAGAAGACTGAGGTGCTATTGAACACTCTACTATGCACTGTACAACTGCCTCTGTGTAAAATAAAATAAAAAACAAAGAGTTAAAAAATATCTGACACTATCTGTGACAAAATGCATGAAGGTAAACCCAGGAGACTTCAACCCTACAGAATTTTCAAGAAGAAAATTGGTCTCGCTAAGCATGGAAGAAAAGGTCTTCTTAGTGGCATAAGAAATTTGTTATATGTTCTATGCCTTTTTTTAATTACACTATACTATAATAATATCTTCAGTATGTTTGAAATTTATCACTTATGTCTTTTTATTAGCACATTCATGGCCACATTACCATTAGTTATGGCTAAATAATCTAAATTACATTAATTAGAATATACACAACTGAAATCACGAACATTACCTTCTCAGTTTTCAATTCTAGTTTCATTTATGTCATTCTTATTTGCTTCTTTCCTACTTTCCATTTCCCAATCACATTACATCCTTTATCTTTTAATATTATTTCTTCCCCATATTCATTTAAAGTTTCAATTTATATTTTTCTTTCTTCTTGTCTTTAGTTACTCATGCCTTCTTTCCGTATTTGTTCTATCATTACTTTATTTTTCTATCCTGAAAGATCCTTTTAAACCACCTGAAGATCTTGTTCACAGACCACTTCAGGTCAAAGTATATTACTTCAGATAAAACAGTTTGAATCTTGCAGCTTCGTTTGCATATAAACAACGAGTTCTTCTAGTGGAAATGTATTATTAAGAGGCATAAGGCAGTGTATTTTCTTTGCGAGAACATTAGCAGGAGAGATATCCATAACATAATGAATGATTGTTTAAACCTGTGAATTATGAAGAGATTCCACTCACAAGTTTCCATTGATTTTGTGCCTTAAGTAGCTAGCAAATATGTAACCTGAAGTAATTGAATCACTTAAACTATAATGGAATTTCTATCAAATATGCATAAAATCCCTGCAAGATTTGTCATTTCATAATTTAGAAAGTCTGGCATCCATTATTTTCCAAATTACAGAGCCTGTGCTTTTCAGGTTCTCTGAGCTTAGGTAGAATAATGACAGCTAACACTTTAAGATAATGTTTGACTAAATAAATCTGAGGAAAGGACAAAAAGGGAGAAATACATCTACACATCAAAAATTCAGAAAACATCCCCAAATCACGCTTGAATATTATAATGTGGGATGCCATATCTAGTATTAGAGTTGTCCAAGTTCAAAAAATGAAAAATGTGATCACATGTACAAATGATATACCAAAACAAATAAAAAAGATTTGGAGGTTAACACATGTTATAATCCAAGGATCAGAAAAGATAAAACTACCATTCTATGAAGAGATATATTTTAGTGAGAAGAGGTAAGACTGTTGTTTCAAAATATAGAGATAAGCAATCTTTTCAGACACTTGATGTGAAAAATCTGGTGGTGAGACCTCCATGCTTGTCCACATGAATCAAGGACATTGTCAATAATAGTGGTTTCATAGACTGAGGTTTATATAGAAAGAATATGTAATGTCCCCTGCCACAGTGGGGATAGGCTTTTTCCAGGTATCTCACCAAAAATCTAAAATTAATCATGTTGCCTCTGAAGGCTCATGACTTCGGGAATGGAAACTTCTTCTTGAGTTATAAAATGTATTCCCCAAAGAAATCTAATAGGTATCTAGAGAAAAGTATCTCTTCTTGGTGGTATTACAATGGAATATATTTAAGCATGGGTGTCAATTTTGTATTGTATATTAAATGTTACCTGTGTTTACCATTTTGCCAAGGATTTTTTCACCGTACAGACATTGTGGAATTATTGAACCCGTAACTTTCGTCCAAGAAGCCACGTGAATCTGAAATACAGTGTTATCATTGGATATTTTACTCTCCCCATGCAATGTCCATTTTGCTTCCTTAAACAATAGCATACATTGAGGTGAGTTTTCTGTCATAAAAGCCTATGGTTTTTTAAAGACTTTGGTGCACTGTAAAGAGTGCAGATTCCATGGCAGGTGTGAAGAACTCCAAAAATTTAACAGGAGATAGTGGAAAACACAGCCTCACATTTCCTTTGGTGGGCAGTTTTAGCAGTAAAGCAACTAATAAATTCAAGGAGTCTATATGAGTTCATGTATGAGGGAGGAACTTCTCTTTGTCCCCTTCATACATTCTCAATAGAGAACTAACATCCCAGCTACAAAAGGTACACTTGATGTGACTGGCCTGTCTAAAAACTCTCCTTCCTGGGATCTCAAATGCCCTGAAGTTGAGTCCACATCATTGTATTGTGAAAAGTTAGTTTTGTATAAATTTTAGATTATTATGTGATTGTAATATTCCTCCACCTGTTTCTATGGACAAAATCCTCCATTTTAGCCCAGAATATTCTTTTCATTATCATAATTTTTACCAATTTGACATCCTTATTAAAAGCTAGAAAGTTGTTTTGATTTGCATTTCTCTGATGTGTAAGGATTTTGACCACTTATTTATGTGTCTTTCAGCCATTTTAGTTTACTGTATTTACAATTCTCTATTGAGTTCTGTACTCCAATTTTAATTGTATTATCTGTTTGTTTGTAAACTCACTTCTTGAATTCTTTGTAAATTTTGGAGATCAGCTCTGTGTCAGTTATGGGGTTGGTGAATAGTTTTCCCATTCTGTATTGCTGGCTGTGTCCTTTGCCTTGCAGAAGCTCCTGGTTGTGTAGGGGGAAGAATATAGTAAAGCAAAATAAGAGATAACATCAGAGCACCAGAGACGGAGCCAGTATAGGTTTCAAGAAAAATCAGTAACTAGGGAAATGTCTGGAGATCTGTAAGGATAACACCAACTGACCATGTAAGCAACAGTGGAGAGGTTACCTTAAATGGCCTCCCCTAAAAATGAGATTGATGCCTAAGTTGTATGCCATCCTTGAGCCTTTGCCAGCAGCTCATTGAAGTAGAAACAGACATACATGATGGGGAATGTATTGTGTATGTTCATCTTATTGATTTTGAATGAAGTACTTCTTTGGCCAATGAGGCAGCAAGTTAGGCAGGACTAGGAGTCAAAGAGGAATCTGAGAAACGTAGTAGAGAAGTGGTGTTCTGTGCTGCAAGTGTCATAGCAAGGAGACTCATATTTAAGAAAGAAGAAACAGTAAGTGTCCCTTTGCCCCTCCACTCTTCTTCCAGTGGCACAATGTGATCCACTGGCAAGGAGGGAAGCCAATAAGGCATCCAATAAGATAAGTCTAATAAAATATATTGATTTATGATAATTAAGACTGAGATAACAGATGAGAATCTTAATCATTGTCCGTGCAGCATTTGAACCTGATTCAAGTTTCTGTGTACTAATTAGGACTCTAACTTGGGCAGGCAGTTTGTGTAAAGCACCCACACGGCGTTGGGGCTCAGTGGCTTTTGGCAGAAATATTTATCATAACACATACAAATCTAAAGTTTGTATTGAACTGGAATCCAGTTTCAGAGAAGGAGGCATGATTCGCAAAGTGATCAAGAATTCCAGACTGGTAAAACCCACAGAAACATCTGACCTTAACAACGGGGAGATCTTGGCCCCAGACTGATCACTGGGAAAGATGGATGGAACCAATCCAGACCCCATGAATGTGGGTATCAATGAGGAGTCCTCAAAAATCTATGTGGCCTCTTTTCTTATATCAGTACTTAACCCTTTGGGAGGCCATTCAACATAGGGGGATATTCCCTCACTCTAGACTATGGGTGAGGGCCTATTCCCTCTCCCAAAAGATATGACATGCACTTAATACTGCACTTGGAAGAACACATTCTCACTGGGGACCAGAAATGTTATGGGATAAGTAGGCCATTATTGATGGGCAGGTGAGAAGGGGAGGGAAAGGGAATTGTGATTGACATGCAAAACACTCTTGTTTCTAAAGTGAATAAAAAATGGAGGATGGAAAAGCTAAAAAGTACAACAACTAATGTAACAAAATGTATGAGTGCAACACCAGGAACACTTAAATCTTCACAAGAAAAGTATAAGAAAAATAAGGTTTTCTCCATTTTGGAACTGCAGCATATGGGATATATCTAAGTGGTCATCAGTCAGCTGGAATTGTATAATGATGCATTTAGTTACATGTGTACTGGACTTAAGCCATCGTAAATTACTCTGTGGCAGCAGAAGAAAAAATAGTTAAAGACTGAGAGAGACTTGGGCCTTCTGCCTAAGTGCGGAAGGATATATTATAAAGTCATGAGTGGGTGTGGTTGGTTTAGATTTTGTAGAAGCAGTAGAGTGGGACAAACATATCATATTTTTTTCCTGGCAACTGTGACAGAAATCTCCCTGTCCACATCATTGGCCCATGATATAGGGAGCAAATGTGATGTTGCACTTGGGTATTTTAATATCCTAAGATATGCGCCATTTTATACCTTTTAATGTTACCATACAATTGAGTTGATTCTCCAAATGAACCTGTGGCAAAAGGTTTGTGCATTTCCATGCAAGTGGAACTGTTAGGCAATATGAGGTTACCTAATCTCACTAAATATAGTCAATGAAGTACTTGCACCAATTCTCTTATCAGCAGATTTTCTCTTCCATAAGAAGTAAAACCCTATTGTGTTGTGTTTATTTAGTTCTGTACCCCAATTGTTAATCGATTTATTTGGTGTCTTTGTGACTACTTTCTTCAGTACTTTGTATATTTTGTAAATTAGCCCTTGGCTACATGTAGGATTAGTGAAGGTCTTTTCCCATTCTCTGGGCTACTGTCTTGCCTTGTTGAATATGACTTTTGCCTTACAGAATCTTCTCAGGTTGAGGAGGCCCAATTATGGAAGTGTCAATCTGAGGGTATGTGCTATTGTTATGTTTAGGAAGTAGTCTGCTATACAAATTGATTAAATCCTACCTCCCAATTACTCTGCTAAGATGTTCATTGTGGCTGGATTTATATGGAAGTCTCTGATCAGTCAGGACTTTAGTTTGGTCAATAGAGTAACCTAAAATGGCTAAAAGACACTTAAGAAATTACTCAACATCCATAGCCATCAGAGAAATGCAAATCATAGTAACTCTGAGATATCGTCTTACATCTGCCGTAACAGCTATGGAAAAAACACCATGGACAGTATATGCTGGAGAGAATTTGGAGAAAGGGGAATGCTTCTCTGTTGCTCCTGAGAGAAAAAAGCTTGTATAACCATTTTGACTACAGTATGGCAGTTTCTCTGAAAATTCTGCACTCTTAGGCATATACCCAAAGAATATACATTCATGCAACTGAAACAACTGTTGAGCTATGTTCATAACAGATCTATTTGTAACAGCAAGAAACTGGTAATCACCACGATATACATCGAGTAAAGAATGGATATAGAAATTGTGATACAATTAACCAATGGAGCACTAATCATTGGAAAAAAACAATTAAACAAATGGATGGAACTAGAAGAAACCATCCTGAGTGAGGTAATCAATACACAGAAAAATAAACATGTTACATACTCACTAATCTATGGATATTAGACAAATGATAACTAGCCTACAATTCATGACTCCAGGTAAATTAGGATGAGGAGGATACTAGGAGATATACATGGTTCCTTAGAATAGGGGAGAGGCACAAGATCTCCTGAAGCATGGGGAAGGAGGAGGTAGGTAGGAAAATAGGGAGGGGATAAAAGGAGAGGATAGGAGAACATGCAAGATCATGAAGGTTGATTTGGGGGAATAATAAATGAGAGCAAGAAAAGAGATAACTTAATGGAGGCATAAATTATAGATTTAAAGAGTAATATGGCAGTAGGCAAATGTCCAGAGATCCACAAAGGTAATTCCAACTAACAATCTAAGCAATAGTGAAGAGACTACCTTAAATGTGAAGAGACTACCTTAAATGTGATCATTGACTACCTTATATGCCAACCTAGAACCTTCATCCTGTAGCTAATGGAAGCACAAGAATACATGCAAAGGTAAACAGTGACCTGAAACACTGGTATCCAGTTTCAGAAAGGGAAGAATGGTGAGCAAATGGGTCAATACCAGGCTGGAGAAACCCACAGAAACAGCTGACCTGACCAAGTGGAAGCTCACTGTACCTTTTCTGACAACTGGGGAAACATCAAGTACCATAATGTTTCTCATGTCCATTTGATTTGAAAATTATTTCCCAAACTTGTACTATGAGGTAGTAAATGTCTTTAATGTTGAGCTGTGTTTCATGTTTGCAGCAGAAGGAGAAATACTCTTTACATATGCCATCTAATAGCCAGTGTCTTTTTATAAGTATATTATGTCCACTGATACTAAGAGATACTAATGACGTGTGATTGTTAATTTTTTGCATTTTTGTCAATTTATTTTTATGTTCCAATTTCATTCGTCCTTTCCACCTGCTGCCTCTCTTTCACCCTCCTCTCATTTGTTAGTTGTATCTGGAAAGTCCTCCCTTAGCAAATACACTAAGTCTGTCCTATTATCTAGTTGAGGCAGGACCAAGGAACCTCTCTAGCAACTGTAACCCTGTGCCAAGGCTGACCAAGCTATCTCTCCATATAGAATGTGCCCCAACAAGCAGTTTGTGCATTAGAGTTAGAAGTTGGATCCACTGCTAGTGACCGAATATTGTCTGACAATCACCATTTTTACTTTAATTAATGGAGGGTGACTTCAGTCTGATGTAGGTTCCATCCTTTTCAGACAATAGTCAGTGATTTCCCAGTAGCTCAGGTCAGTTGATTCTGTGGATTTCCCAATTATGGTTTTGACTACACTGTTCATAATATTTCTCCTTTCTCACTTTGAATGTTCTCCATGAGCTAAAGAAAAAATTAGTGATGGATTTCTGCATCTGCTTCCATGTGTTTCTGCAAGAGAGTTGTCGCTTGTCCAGAATTTTGGATTGGCGGCTAGGTATCTTTTGCTTTAAGTCTGTTATCCACTTATAAGTGAGTTTCTTGGATACATCAATCATGATTTTTTTTTCTAGTTTTGTGCATTTGCCTAAAAATTTTAGAACTGAGATCCCAGCTACACAGTATCACATCATGTGTCCCTTAATGTTGCTGGCCTCTGTAAAACCTCTCCTTCCTGGGATCTCAAAAGCTCAGGGTTACTGAGGTCTCTATTCTTCACATCCTTATTTAAAGCTAAAAAGTTGTTTTGATTTGCATTTCCCTGGTGGCTAAGGTTGTTCTGGACATTTTTATGTGTCTTTCAGCCAGTTTAGATTCCTCTGTTGAGAATTCTCTGTTCTGTACCACAATTTTTAATTGGATTATTAGGAGTTTGTAAACCACCTTTTTGAGTTCTTTCTAAATTTTGTAGTTCAGCCCTCTGTTGGATATGGGTTTGGTGAATATATTTTCCCTTTTGGTTGGCTTCCATTTTGTATTGCTGACTGTGTCCTTTGCTTAAAGAAGCTTCTGGTTGTATAGGGGGAAGCATATTGGAGAGAAAAATAAGAAATACCATCCAAGAGGGAGCCAGTATTGGTTTAAAGAGAAATCAGGCACTAGGGAAATGTCTCGAGAGCTACAAGAATGACATTTTCTAACCATCTGAGCAACAGCAGAGAGGCTACCTTAAATGACTACCCTGATAATGAAATTGATAACTAACTTATATGCCATAATAGAGCCTTCATCCATTAGCTGATGTAAGTAGAAGCATATACCCACAGCTAAACACTGATATGAACTGGAATCCAGTTGCAGAGGAGGAGGATTGATTAGTAAAGTGGTCAAGACCAGGCTGGTGTAACCCACAGAAACAGCTGATCTGAAACCAGACTGATCACTGGGAAACCAGCATAGAACTGATCCAGAACCCTTGAATGTGGGTGTCAGTGAGGAGGCCTTAGAAATTTCTTTGGCCTTTTGCAGTAGATCAGTACATATCCCGTGCATAGAAATGGACTGTGGGAGCCAAATACACAAAGAGGGATACTCCCTCAGCCTAGACACCAGAGGAGGGCGTAGGCCCTATTGCAAAGGATGACAGAATCTGAACACCCTGCATGGAAGACCAAACACTCCCTAGGGAGCAGAAATGGTCTGGGATAGGTAGGGCGATCGTGGATTGAAGGATATGAGGGGAGGGAGAGGGAACTCGGATTGACATTTAAAAATCCTGTTTCTAATTTAAATAAAAACAGAGGAAAAAAGCTAAAAAATACAATAAGCAATGTACCAAATCTAGGAGTGAAATACCAGGAAGCCTTAAACCTTCACAAAACTGTACAAGAAACTTAGCTTTATCTCCATTTTGGGAATTGCACCATATGGGATATATCTAAGTGGACATCAATCAAATGAAATAGTATAGTGATGCATTTAATTACATGTGTCCTTGACTGAAGCCATAGTGGGATACTGTGGGGCAGAAGAAATAACAATAGTTAAAGCTAGAGAGAGAGTTTTGTCTTCTGCCAAAATTCAAGAGGTTATATTGTGAGGTCATGAGTGGGTGTATTTGGTGTTGAATTTGAAGATGTAATAGACTGTGACAGACAGATAATACTGGTTTCCTAGCAACCATGACAGAAATCTCTCTGACCATATCATGGACCATGAAACAGGGGGCATCTGAAATGCAGTTTTATACATAGAGATTTTAATAGCCTAAGGTATGTGCCATTTTACAACTTTTAATGTTACCATACAATGGAGTTGATTCTCCAAATGAGCCTATGACAAACTGTTTGAACATTTCCAAGCAACTGGAACTGTTAACCAACATGAGGATACCTAATATCACTAAATATCATCTGTGAAGGACCTGCTCTAAGTGGAGACAACCCTACCTTTATTGTCCTTTGTTGTGATGGTTTATGGACTTTTGATGTTTCACCCATATATTTTGGTACATTAGTGGTTGGACAATTTTGTCATACTGGCTAAAGTTTGTGATAGTGAAAAGAACATTCATGCCTAAATGGAGGATTTGTTGTACACACAAAAAGATTGAGGAATATTACAGTTGTATAAATCTAAAACTTATACAAAACTCACTTTTCGCAAAAGAAGTGTGTGGCTTTAAGTTTGTGAGTAGATGCCAGAATAACCGAGATTATTTGAGACCCCAGGAATGTGAGGGTTTAATTAGAACAGAAACACCAAAAGACAGTCTATATGATTCTGTGTAGCAAAAATCTCTCAGTTCTCTGCAGATTATGTATGAAGGAGAAACAGAGAAGTTCTTCCAGTGTACAGTTATTCAAATAAAGTCCTGGCTTGCTATACCTTTGCTTTACTGCTAAATATGGTCACCAAAGATATTGGGAGCCTGTACTTTCTACTTTCTCTTAATAAACAATTTCACACTTCTTCACACCTGTACTGGAAACTAGACTCTTCACTGTGGTGCTAAGACTTTAAACCACCATAGGCTTTAAAGACAGAAAACTCATGTCCAATGTGTGCTGACATGTAAGGTTGTTCAATGAACATTGCTTTTATAGAGCAGATACCCAATGATGACACTGTATTTCAACTTAACCTGTCTTCTTCCACACATGATATGTGTTTAAAGAATTCGAAATGGGTTCTACTTTGACATATTCCTTGGCAGACAGACAAACATACACACAGGAAGAAAACAAATATAGGATAAAAATGACACCCGTATTCACCTATATTCCATTCCAAATTTACCAATAAGTGATACTTTTCTTTGGATTCATAGTAGATTTGCATGGGGAAGAATTTTTATAACTCTAGAAGTTTCCCCTCCATAATTCATAAGCCTACATAGGCAGCATGATACCTTTTGAGATCTCTGGAAAGAGCCCACCCTCATTGTGGCAGGAGACATTATAACCTCTCTTTTTATAAACCTCACTTTAGGAAGCCATTATATTTTTGACAGTGCCCTTGCTTCATGTGGACAAGCTTGGAGGTCTCAACAGGAGATTTTTATTCATGTCAACTGTCTGAAAAGCTTATTTGCCTCTACAGTTGAAACAGCAGTCTTTCCTTTTCTCATAATAGAATAGATAAATACACAGAGAGTGGTGTATAATCTTTTGTGACACTTGGACTATAATCAGTGTTAACCTTAGCTTCTTTTGAGATCGTGTCTATATGTGACTTCAACCAGTGACAAACATTGTTCTTCAAACTTTGATAACTGTGATACTAAATATGACATCCTACATGTACAACATACAAGCATAGCATTGTGATATCTTCTGAATTTTTTGATGTGTGGATTCTTCTGTAAAGACAAACATGGAGTGATCCTTCCCTTTACATTTCATGGAATTTCTTTAGTCAAACACTATCTTAAGGTGTAAGTTTTTCATGTGCTACCCATTATTCCACCTGTGATCAGAGAATATCTTAAAATAGCAGGCTCTGTAATACAGAAACCCATGGATATCAAGAAGTCAATTTTGTCCCTGACAAATCTGGAGGTGGTTTTATGCATGGGTATCAATATTTAAATGATTCAATTATTTGATGGTATATGTATGCTATTTAGAAAAGCCATAAAATCAAAGGAAAATGATCAAAGTAACTCTTCCTATTTCACTGGTTTAAACAAACTTCCATTACAGCAGGCATGTCTCTCCTGCTAGTGTTGTACCTAAGAAAATACACTGACTTTTGCTCATTAATACTACATAGCATTTAGAAAGACCAGCTGCCTATATGCAAATCAAGGTAGAAGATTGTAAATATCTTTATTAATAATAAGAGTGAGATTCATTTGAAGTAATATTCTCTGACATGTGTGTTTTTTGTGAAATATTCTTCAAGTCTTTTTAAAGGGACAGTTCTTAGTAGAAAAAGCACAGAGAGAGAGAGAGAGAGAGAGAGAGAGAGAGAGAGAGAGAGATTGAAGGAGTAACAAAATAAATGAAGAAAGAAGACAGGAAAATATAAAAAGGAAGTTATAGATGAATATGAGCATGGAACAATATTAAGAGATAAGAGATATAAAATGAGTGGGAAAAGCCAGGTAGGAAAGAAGAAGCTTGGAAGAATAAAGTTAATGATGTGAGCACAGAAACCTGAAAATGTAATATTATGTTTTGAGGATGTGTCTTCTATTGAATATATGTCAGATTATATAATAATCAGTACCAGTAAAGTGGCCATGAATATGCTAAAGAAATGATGCAAGTTTTGTTGTTCAAACATACAATGAAGATTTAATTATAGTCTAATTTAATCTAAAAATGAAGTATATTTTATAACAAATTGTCCTATTCCACTTAGAAGACTATTTCTCCCATGCTCAACAACTGAGTTTTTCTAGATAATTCTGTTGTGTTGAAGCCTTCTGGGTTTTCTATCTTGAAATTTATCACCGGTAGAGTTAAAACTTTTAGCTCATGTTTTGTATTTTTCTATTCCATTTTTAAAATTTAAATTGGACACAAGATTATTTACATGTCAATCCCAGTTCCCAATACCTCCCTTCCTTCCCTACCCCCAATAACATCTTACCTATACCATACCCTTTCTGCTCCCCAGGGTATGTTATCTCTTCCATGAGGGAACTTAAGAGTATGGCATATGCTTTGAGATAGGGCCTACAACCTCCCCTGTTTGTCTAGGCTGAGGAAGTATACCTCCATGTGGAATGAGCCAAAGTCCATTCCTATGATAGGGATAATTACTGATCTACTACCAGAGGCCCCATATATTTATGAGACCTCCTCACTGACAACCATGATCATGTGGTGTAGATTAGTCCTATTCTGGTTTCCCAACTATCAGTCTGGGCACCATGAGCTCTGCCTTGTTCAGGTCAGCTGTTTCTGTGTGTTTCATCAGCCTGGTCTACACCCTGATGCTCATCACTATTCCCTTTCTGCAACTGGACTCCAGGTCAGCTCTGTGTTTACCTGTGGGTGTCTGATTCTACTTCCCCCAGTTGCTGGATGAAGGCTCTGGGATGGCATATAAGTTAGTCATCAATCTCATTATCAGGGGAGGGCATTGAATGTAGCCTCTCCACTGTTGCTTAGATCGTAAGTTAGTGTCTGGACATTACCCTAGTGCCTTATTTCTCTTTAAACCTATAATGGTTCCCTATATTATGTTAACTCTCATCTTGTTCTCCTCTATCCTTCACCCAGCTCAAACTTCCTGCTCCCTCAGGTCTTTCCCAACCTTCCTCTTCTCCTTGTCTCATTCTCTTGGATCCTTCTCCCCACTTCCTATGCTCCTAATTTGCTCAGGAAATATAGTTCCTTCCCCCTTCTTTTGGAAACCTGTATGTCACACTTAGGGCCTTCCTTGTTTCCTAGCCTCTCTGTCAGTGTAGATTATAGGTTGGTAATGAATTGCTCTATGTCTAAAATCCATATATGAGTGAGTACATACCACATTTATCCTCTTGAGTGGGTTACCTTGCTCAGGATAGTTTCTTATAGTTCCATCAGTTTGCCTACAAATTTCAAGAATACATTGATATTTTTACTCTGAGAAGTAATCCATTGTATAAATGTACCACATATTCTCTATCCATTCTTCAGCTGAGGGTCATCTACATTGATTCCAAGATCTGGCTATTACAAATAATGCTGCTACGAACATAGTTGTATAGATGCCCTTATTGTATGAATGTGCATCTTTTTATCAAACTCAAAATTAAAAACATGAATGGGATGTTTGGGAGTCCCAAATGAAGGGGAAATAATATAATCATATTATAATATCAACAGTGAAAATTAGGAAAAACTAGGAAGAGCAAAAATATAGCCTCAACATTAGGGAAATTGTAAGAATAGCCAGGATATATTTTTTCCTCTGTACATGTGGAATAGTTTTCTTTACAGAGCCAAGGAAAGCTAGAGATTATGTGTTGGGCTCCATAAAATTTAAATCTCCTTTTGGATTTTTGGTCTCTGTTTTCCACCAAGCATGAAGGAAGAAAGTCCAGGAAAGGAATATACTACTCAGTATTATTTGCAGACTCCTGGAATGACAAATTTTGTTTCCTGATGAACATGGACACAAGTGTGAGACTGTAACTTGTCTTGTGTCTTGTTCAAGAATTCTAGATCACTTTATGCCTTGAAAAAGTACACAGTCCACCAGAGCTGCAGGATTTAAATATTCTTCAATTTCAATGAAAGGCAGAACTTTTACCATATATATATATATATATATAGTAGATTGTAGACTCCACTAAATTCAAGCATTCATATGAAAACCAAAAACAATCACAAGTGTTCATAAGACAATCCTTCTTCAGGGTAGAATTTCAAACAGGAAGGCATTCTGTTTTATATAATGTAGATTTACTCTATTGATTCTCTGCATACCATTCTCCACCCCTTCCACTTACATGCCAAACCAAAGCTTCCCATGTGACAACACTCATCTTTAGATAATTTTGATCAGAAATTGTTGTCCCAGATTGACTCAGTGGAATCGTATTGGGGATGACAATTGCAGAAGACTCTCATTTCAAAGGACCAGATTCCTTCCTCTAGTGTCAAAGGTACAGTCACAATTTCTAGAGACCATTAATATAGAAAGATGAATGTGACCACATTATTAGCTGAAAGAGAGCCTGGAAATCTAAGAAGGAAAAATGTCAATACTGGGACATGAGGCATAGCCTAAGACTTCCTAGTATGTAACAACAGAGTCCTGGTAGAATAAATGTTTCAGGAGTCCCTACCATCTTCAGAAATAAAGTTAAAATGTGAGTGACCCAAAAGCAATTCAGATGGTAATGACATGGTGAATATTGTCCTTCAGAGAGTTTAAGTAGAATACATTTCTCATGACAGAAAAGAACCTTTCACATGAATCATAATTTAGTATAAGCAGTAGGTTGAAATATCACAGAATGGCTGTACAACTGAAAACTCAACACTTGATGGATATGACTTAGGTTTAATTGATTATTCCAGCTTTACTGTTTTAGAAAGTATATCCACCGATAAAAGCCTTGAACAACTTATTCTCACACTGCATTCAGGGAGAATACATATATTTGACTGAGAAATTGTGTCAGGTTCATGGCCCTGTCCATGGCCTCATCCAAATTACCTTGCACCTTGTGAGGATTAAAGGCTATACAGGACACTTTTGTTGGATACTAAAATATGCAACAATAAGTCTTTACTCCTAGCTTCCTGAGCCCTGCCACCATGTTAAGGTCCCAAGTAACACAGAGAGACTTATATTAGGTAAAAATGTAGCTTGGCCAATGGCTAGGATATCTCATCTGCTAGCTCAGTCTTAATTACCATACATCAATATATTTTATAAGATTTATCTTATTGAGGACGCCTACCTCTGGTGCCCTCTCTTGCTGGTGGATCACATGGCAAATCCAGAGCAGAGACCAGAAGAAAGAACAAGAGAAAAGAGACGACTTCCTTGTTGTCCTTGCTTATATATGAGTCTGCCTGCTATGTCACTTCCTGCCTGGATCGCAAGACTTCTTTACTACATTTCCCAGAATCCTCCTTAACACCTAGTCCCACCTATCTTACTTTCCTACTGGCGAACAGTACTTTATTTATCAACCAATAAAACAAATATATACACCGAAGAACATTCGCCATCAAAAATATCCAAAGAAAATACTGCACCTCACTGTTCTCTGCTTGTTGTTCCTGTGTTATTAACAAAAAGATTCCCACTGGGATGGGCAGGCAAAAATATTGATCTTATGGTATGTTACAAGAGCCACAAAGCAACACAACCCCACACAATCATGAACTCACTTTATACCTTCATTTACCTTCTCCTCAGCACACAAGTCTCTGTAAATTTTAAATATATTTTCTTCTTCTATCTCTATGGTACCTTACACAGCTTAAGTAAATCTCACATATAAGTGATGGCATATACCCAAATGATGGTCAATTAGACTGTAAGGACAATTGTTCAACTATGTTCATAGAAACATTACTCATAATAGCCAATCTTAGGAACAACCTGGATTACCATCAATTGAAGAATATATACAGAAAAAAGTGGTACATTTACACAATAGAGTACTCTGCCCTAAGCAACAATGACATGCTAAATTTTCCATTCAAGTGGACAGAACTAGATACCTGAATTAGGTATCTCAGAACCAAAACCACATATATAGTATATACTCACTCATAAGTAGTACCATATGTAAAGAAAAATATACCCACCCTACAATCCACAAGCCAAGAGAAGCCTGAGCCTTTTAGCAGAAACAGAAGGAACTATATGCAGAAAAACACCACATACAAACCCACACAAATACTTAAATATATCCACCACACAAAACATTATTCTAATGCTCACAAATGTAGTGTTTACTTAGCTTCTATGTCACAGTTAAAAGAGAAGCTAGTTTTGTGTGGGTTTTTGGTAAATAGCATTTTACATGTGGACAGCACTTTAATACACAACCAGGAGCTTGCTCTCTATAAGTAATGAGCCTGCATAGGAAACCTAATGACTATTGATATCGTTGGTGATATTAATGTGAAAAGGAAACTGTGGATTGGAGACATCTTATTCTCACTATGTAATAATAAGAATTCAGGAAGACACTTTCTACATGACACCTGTTCTCAGAAGATTTTGATTTTCTCTGAATTCTCAATAGGAGCTGGCAATGTAATTCAGTTAACTGATTTTCTGGGTTTTCTGCCAATGGTCTTGTGTTTGCACATAAGAATGTATCAATAACTACTCTGAGAAAATAGTTGTTCCTCTTCTGTTACCCATAGATTACAAACTCTATTAATTTAATCTATTTTTGAGGCTTAAATCTGTATGTGACATCTACCAGAGACTAATTTTTTATCCATTTTAAAGCTTGCAGAATGACAGCAGTTGATGTGGTGTCAAACATCTGCTGCATCCTTGAATAAGGGATGTCCATTGCATGGGTGTATGCTTGCTTTTGTCCCAATACAAGAAAAACAGATTACATATTCTAATGTGATTTCATGGGCATTCTTTTTTTCTCAAGCTTTTTTATTTGAATTAGGAACAGGATTGTTTTATATGACAATCCCAGTTCCCTTCACCCACTGATCCTTCCCTACACCCAAACTAAAAACTCATCTGTCACATATATTTTCTGCTCCCCTGGATAGTGAGGCCTTCCATAGGGTGTCATCAAAGTCTTTCATGTCCTTTGGGATAGGGCCTAGGCCCACCCCAGGGTGTGTTGGCTCAGGAAGTATTCCTCTATATGGAATGGTCTCCCTAAGTCCACACCTATGCTAGTGATAAATATTGGGCTTCTACTGGAGGTCCCATAGATTTCTGAGGTTTCCTCACATAAACCCATGTTGCAGGGGTCTGGATCAGTTCCATGTTGGTATTCCAGGTATCAGACTGGGGAGCAAGATTTCCAAGATGCTCAGGTCAGATGTTTCTGTGAGTTTCACCAGCCTGGTCTGGACATCTGTGCTCTTCACTTGTCCTTTCTGCATCTGAGTTCCAATTCAGTTTGGTGATTAGTTATGGGTGTCTGCTTCTACTTCCATCAGCTGCTGGATGAAGGCTATAAGATGGAAAATAAGTCAGTAATCAATATCCTAATCAGGGGAAGGCATTTAAGGTAGCTTCTCCTCCGTTGCTGAGATAGTTAGCTGGTGTCATCTTTGTAGACCTACAGATATTTATGTAGTGCCTGATTTCTCTGTAAACCAAAAATTTCTCCCTCAATTATGATATCTCTATTATAGTTATCATACATTCTCCCCTGATTCATATATTCTGCTCCCTCATGTCCTAGGTATCCCTCTTCTTCTCCCCTTATCATTCTCCTAGCTCCCGCCCTCTCTTCCCGTGCTCCCAATTTGCTCAGCTGATATTGGACCTCTCCCCTTCTCTAGAAGACCATGTATGTCTCTCTTAGGGACCTCCTTGTTTATTAGCTTCTTTGGCAGTGTGGATTGTAGGCTGGTAATCTTACTCTATGTCTAAAATCCACATATGAGTGAGTACATACCATGTTTGTCTATTTTGCGATTGGGTTACCTCGCTCAGAATTGTTTCTTCTAGATCCATCCATTTTCCTGCAAATTTCAATATTCCATTGTTTTTTTCCACTGAGTAGTACTCCATTGTGTAAAGGTACCACATTTTCTCTATCCATTATTGGATTGAGGGGCATCTAGGCTGCTTCCAGTTTCTGGCTACTACAAATATTGCTGCTATGAACATGGTTGAGCAGATGTCTTTGTTGTATGAATGTGCTCCTTGTGGATATATGCCAAAGAGTGGAATTGCTGGATCTTGTGATAGACACATTCCCATTTTCTTGAGGAGTCAACAAACAGATTTTCAAAGTGACTGTGCAAGTTGGCACTCCCACCAGCAGTGAAGAACTGTTCCCCTTTCTCGACATCCTCTCCAACATGAACTGTCATTGGTGTTTTTGATTTTGGCCTTGCTGACAGGAATAAGATGGTATCTCAGAGTTGTTTTGATTTGCATTTCCCTGATGGCTAAGGATGTTGAACACTTTCTTATGTGTCTTTCAGCCATTTTAGATTCCTCTATTGAGCATTGTCTATTTAGTTCTGTACCCCACATTTTAATTGGGTTGTTTGGTGTTTTGGAGACCCACCTCTTGAGTTCTTTGTATATTGTAGAGATCAGCCCTGTGTCAGATGTGGGGTTGGTGAATATCTTTTTCCAGTCTGTCGGCTGCCATTTTGTCTTGCTGACTGTCTCTTTTGCTTTACAGAAGCTTCTCAGTTTCAGGAGGTCCCATTAATCAATTGTTGATCTCAGTGTCTGTGCTATTGGTGTAATGTTCAGGAAGCAGTCTCCTGTACCAATTAATTCAAGGGTATTTCCCACTTTTTCTTCTAATAGGTCCAGTGTAGATGGATTTATGTTGACATCTTTCATCCTTTTTGACATAAGTTTTGTGCAAGGCGATAGGCTTGGGTCTAACTGCAGTCTTCTACATGTCTTCAACCAGATATGCCAGCACGATTTGTTGAAGATGTTCTCTTTGTTCCATCATATACATTTGGATTGTTTGTCAAAAATCAGGTGATCATAGTTGTGTGGGTTAATATCATGGTTTTCAATTCTATTCCATTGGTCTACCTGTCCATTTTTGTGCCAATACCAAGCTGTTTTCAGGACTGTAGCTCTTTAATAGAGCTTGAAGTCAGGGATGGTGATGCCTCCAGAAGTTCCTTTATTGTACAGGGATGTTTTGGGTATCCTGGGTCTTTTGTTTCTCCATATAAAGTTGAGAATTGTTCTTTCAAGTCTTGAAGAATTGTGTTGGGATTTTGATGGGGATTGCATTGAATCTGTAGATTGCTTTTTGAAAGATTGCCATTTTTACTTTGTTGATCCTACCTATCCAAGAGCATGGGAGATGATTCCATTTTCTGGTATCTTCTTTAATTTCTTTCTTTAGAGACTCAAAATTCTTATGGTATAGGTTTTTACATTTTTGTTTAGTGTTACCCCAAGGTAATTTATGTTGTTTGTAGCAATTGTAAAGGGTCATGTTTCTCTGATTTCTTTCTCCACCTATGTATCTTAGGTTTATGTTAGGATAATGGATTTTTTGAGTTAATCTTGTATCCTGCCACTTTGCTGAAGGTGTTTATCAGGTGCAGGAGTTCCCTGGTAGAGATTTTCGGGTCACTAATGTTGACTAACATATCATCTGCAAATAGTGAGAGTTTGACTTCTTCCTTTCCGATTTGTATTCCGTTGATTTCCTTTTGTTGTCTTATTGCTCTAGCTAGGACTTCAAGGACAATATTGAAGAGATCTGGAGAGAGTGGACAACCTTGTCTTGTCCCCAATTTTAGAGGAATTGGATCGAGTTTCTCTTCATTTAATTTGATGTTGGCTGTTGGCTTGATGTATATAGCTTTTGTTATGTTGAGCTATGTTCCTGTTATCCCTGATTTCTCCAATACCTTTATCATGAAGTGGTGTTGGATTTTGTTACAGGATTTTTCGGCATCTAGTGAGATGATCGTGTGTTTTTTTCCCTCAGTCTGTTTATATGGTGGATTACATTGATGGATTTTCATATGCTGTTCCATCCTTGCATCCCTGGGATGAAGGCTATTTCAACATGGTGGACGATTTCTCTGATATGATCTTGTATTCGATTTGCCAGGATTTTATTGAGAATTTTTGCATCAATGTTCATGGCGGATATTGTTCTGTATTTCTCTTTATCAGTTGTGTCTTCGTATGTCTTGGGTATCAAGGGTATTGTAGCCTCGTAAAAAGAATTTGGCAATGTCCCTTCTGCTTCTATTTTGTGGAACAATTTTAGAAGTATTGGTATTAGCACTTCTTTGAATTTCTGGTAGAATTCTGCTGTGAATACATCTGGCCCTGGGCTTTTTTTATGTTGGGAGACTTTTGATGACTGCTTCTATTTCCTTAGAGGTTATATGTCTGTTTAAGTTGCGTATCTCTTCTTGATTCAATTTTGGTAAGTGATAACTGTCCAGAGATTTGTCCATTTCCTTTAAATTTTGCAATTCTGTGAATTACAGGTTTTCAAAGTATGACCTGAGGATTCTATGCATTTCCTCAGTGTCCGTTGTTACGTCCCCCTTTTCATTTCTGATTTTGTTAATTTGCATGATCTCTCTCTGCCTTTTGGTTAATTTGGATAACGGTTTGTCTATCTTGTTGATAGACAGAACAAAGAATCATCTTTTCGTTATATTGATTCTTTGAATTGTTTTCTTAGTTTCGACTTTATTGATTTCTCCTCTCAGTTTGATTATTTCCTGGCATCTGCTCCTCTGGGTGAATTTGCTTCCATTTATTCTAGAGCTTTCAGCTGTGATGTCAAATCTCTGGTATGGCTATTCTCTAGTTACTTAATGTGAGCAATTAAAGCTATGAACTTTCCTCTTATTACTGCTTTCAAAGTGTCCCATAAGTTTCGGTATGTTGTGTCTACATTTTCATTGAATTCTAGGAAGTCTTAAATTTCTTTCTTTATTTCTTCCTTGACCCAGGAATCTTGCAATTGCATGTTGTTCAGTTTCCATGAGTTGGTAGGTTATTTTGCATTTTGAGTTGTTTTTGATTTCTAACTTTAAAGCATGGTGGTCTGATAAGACACAGGGGATTTTTCCAATTTTTTGTATCTGTTGAGGTTTGCTATGTTGCCAAGAATGTGGTCGGTTTTTGAGAAGGTTCCATGTGATGCTGAAAAGAAGGTATATTTGAGGCCTTATTTGTGATTTGAGTTTTAATAATGTTTCTTTTACGAATGTTCATGCCTTTGTATATGGGGCATAGATGTTTAGAATTGAGACTTCTTCCTGATGGATTTTTCCTGTGATAAATATGAAATGAAATTCTTCATCTCTTTTGATTGATTTCAGTTTGAAGTCTCTCTTGTTAGATACTAGGATGGCTATTACAGCTCGTTTCTTGGGCCCATTTGATTGGAGTATCTTATCCCAACCTGTTACTCTGAGGTAATGTCTGTTTTTGAATTTGAGGTGTATGAAGCAGAAGGATGGATTCTGTCTTCATATTCAATCTGTTAGCCTGTGTCTTGTTATAGGCAAGTTAAGACCATTAATATTGAGGGAAATTAAGGTCCATTGAGAATTTATTCTTGTTTGTTTTTGGTTTGTTTTTGGTACTGGTATTGTATGTGGATTTACCCTGCCTTTTATTTTGTATTTTTGTAGAGTGGGATTATCTATTTCCTATGTTTACATGAGTGTATTTAATTTCCTTAGGTTGGAGTTTTCCTTCCAGTACTTTCTGTAGGGCTGGATTAGTGGTTACATATTTTTTAAATCTGGTTTTGTCGTGGAATATCTTGTTTTATCCATTTATAGTGATTGAAAGCTTTGCTGGGTATAGTAGTCTGTGCTGTCATCCATGTTCTCTAGAGTTGGTAGAATATCTTTCCAGGTCTTTCTAACTTTCAGAGTTTCCATGGAGAAGTCGGGTGTAATTCTGATAGGTTTGCCTTTTTATGTTGCTTGGCCTTTTTCCTTTGCTGCTCTTAATATTTTTTCTTTATTCTGTACTTTTGGTGTTTATTATTATGTGATGAGGGGGACGTTCTTTTGTGGTCCACTCTATTTGGTGTTCTGTAGGCTTCTTGTACTTTCATTGGCATGTCTTTCTTTAGGTTGGGAAAGTTTTCTTCTATGATTTTGTTGAATATATTTCCTGCACCTTTGAGTTGGGTTTCTTCACCTTCTTCTATACCAATTATTCTTAGGTTTGGTCTTTTCACAGTGTCCCATATTTCCTGGATATTTTTGTGTTATGGATTTGTTAGACTTCAGATTTTCTTTGCTTGACGAGTTTATTTTCTTATAGTTGGACTTCAGCGTCTGAAATTCTGTTTTCCATCTCTTGTATTTTATTGGTTATGCTTGCATCTGTGGTTCCTGATAGTTTAATTAACTTTTCCACCTCCAGCATTCCCTCAGTTTGTGTTTTCTTTATTGTCTCTAATTCAGTTTTCAGGTCCTGAACTGTTTCCTTCAGCCATTTAATTGCATTTTCTTGGCTTTTTTTTTTTTTGGCTTTCCTTGATTTCTTGCATCTTTTGGTTTGTCTTTTCTTCCATTTCTCTGAAGGATTTTCTGATTTCCTCTCTTAGGTTCTCTATCATCTGCATGAAGTTGTTTTTAAGGTTGCTCTCTTCTGCTTCCTCTGTGTTGGGATGTTCATGTCTTGCTGGTGTAGAGTCCCTAGACTCTGGTGGTGTCATATTGGTTTTACTGTTGTTGGATATGTTCTTATATACTCATCTTCCCATCTCTTCTTCCAGTGGGTACAGTTGATTTCACTTCCTTTCCTGGTGTGTATGGGTCCAGTGTTCTCTTCAGGTGTGTGCAATTGACTTTGATACTCTGATGGGTTTCAAGATGGGTGCAGGCAGGTCTGAGGCACTCTCTCTCCAGGAGGGTGAGAGCAGCACTGGTGCAGAGATGTCAGTAGACTCTGGGTTGCTTGGTCTTCAGGGGTTAAGTTGTCCTATTGAAGATCCTGGTTCAGGGTTTACCAGGGTGGACAGAAGGAAGTTGGGCCCAAGGCAGGGGATGAAGCAGCTCACCTCTGCACTCTCTACACTCTGTGGGGGCCAGAATAGGCCAGCGATCTCAGCAGAGTCAGGATCCCAGGGTCCTCAGGGACAGATTCAGTCTGCCTGCAGATCCCGGTGGGCAGACAAAAGTTGGCCCAAGGCAGGGGCTGAAGCAGCTCATCTCTGCACTCTCTGCACTCTGTGGGGGCCGTAATCTCATTTCATGGGCATTCTTAAGCAAAGTCCTATCACTGATTACAGCCAAACCCTATGCTAAACATTAATCCATATTACATGCTGTGCTATCCTAAATGAAGGATATCTTCCTATTGAAAAGAATGTCTGGAAGGATGTCTATAATTTGACACTGTCAGTTTTCCAGAGGACCTTGAACCAACTAGATTTAAATAATTCCAAAATAAAAAATGATCAGAAAATTGAAGGTGCTTGATTTTTGGATAACTCAAAATGGCAGTGAAATCTGGCCACATGAAACTTCCCACTTCAGTGTGTTTAACATCATTAGATATCATCATTGTAGTCTCTGCTACTGCTAATTTTCACATACAGAGAAGACCCATTTTTGCTCCTTGTTCCTAAATACTAAGAAAACCAAATTTGTTCTCTTCATAACAAGTCAAATAGCACCAACTACAGGATATCGGTAGTTGGCTTGTGGATTACATAAAGAAATAGTTTCTGACATGAACATATCAGGCAAAGAACTCAATCTTCGTATCCCTTAATGAAGGAAATTCAAAAATAAAAAATGAAAGGAGGCAAACATGAAAAAAGCCAAATGAAGCTTAACAAAATAAGAAATGAATACTAGTAGGAGCAAATAGGAAAAGATAATAGACAGGAAGACCTTAGGGAGGCAGGGAGGTTGAAAAATATGAAGCAAGGAAAGACTGATGGAAAGAAGGACAGATATTCAAGTAGATCATATTTATTAAATAAGGGTTGTAATGGGGGAGGGCCTAGGCCTGGTCCAGGATGATGTGGTAGACTTTGGGGAGCCCCTTTTGAGGGACTTACCCTACCTGGGGAGTGGAGGGGGAATGGCTAGGGAAAGGTTGGATGTTTGGGGGAGGGGAGGGAGATGGAGAAGGGATTGACATCTGAAGTAATCTTGTTCCTAATTTGAACTAATAAAATAAAATTAAAATTAAAAAAATCAGGGGTGAATATTTATGTTTATCTAAATGTTCATATAACAATTCATAATAAAGAGGATCTAGATAATCCAGAAGAGTAATAGAGTTGTCCTTGTAAGCATGTAACAATACTTTATAATAATGTTATTGAATGTAAAATGAAGAAAGACTTTTATTGAGTAATGAACAATTGTTTTATTTTTAGACAGTTTCTGTCACTCCCAACATTCTTCATTTTCTTCTAAATGTTTGAGTATGGAACTAGCCTTCTGGTTTTCCATATATAATTAGTTTCATCTGCATTCAGGTATTTGATTTCATGATTAGGTTGTCAAACCGGTAAAATTTGTCAGATTTGAGGAAAAATGCAGAAGTAAATTAGAGGTTTTGGTTCCTGCAAAGAGGGAGTATTAAAGTAAACGCACTATGATCTCAAAAATAAAGTAAAAAAAGCATTGAGAGTAGAAACAGGAAAAGTTGTACAACCAGGATATCAGAAATCATTGTATGCGAATAGCCAAGTACCAGTTACTGACACTGAGTGGATGTCAATAAAATTGGGATATCATTTTTGACTAGGAAAACAGGCAGTGAGCCCTGGTATGTTTGCTCTTGGTGCATCACCATGGATAGGCTGGTTGTTCACTACTAATTTATTTACATTTGTAAATACGGAAATGTGAGATGCCTTTTTGTTTTTATTTGTTCTAGACTTCTATAGACATATATGAAAGAGTAGGAACTAAAATAGCATATAACCATAAAATCCATGGTGCGAATTTATAGTCATTTGAATGAGCAATATTCCCCACATGCTCATTAACAATTGATCCTGTCTTAGTTAATGGGAAGATTAGGTGATTCTTAAGTTGTAAAGCCTTGGTATAAGAAGCATATCACTGAGTTTCTGCTTTATATATTATTAGTCGTATGGCTGACCCCAGTTCATTCTCAGTGTCTCCTTCCTGTACAGGCTTGGCTTGTCATCTTTCATCAACCTTTTCCCAACATCAACCCCCATGACTCCACAGTGAATACAGGCACTAATCTCTAGCATAAGCTAAATTAACTTACTACCTTAAGGACCTCTTGTTACAACTTGTATACATGGCAACAGAAAATTAACTAGTAAAGACATGATAATAGAACATGTATGGAACAGCAAGAGATGGTAGGAGCTAAAGTTTAAAATATTGTTGAAATAAGAATATGTGAGTATGGAGGAATGGAATCCAATTAAAACATACCTCAAGATAGAAGAAAACTTACTAAAACACAATAACATAAAAGAAACTGAATAATAAAGTTTTGTAAAGCTTTGGCTACCTGAAGTCCCCTGGCAATAGGACCAGGATCTATCACTGTTGCATGAGCTACCATGTTCTAAGCCTATGAGGGCATGCCAGACTGAGCCTTAACACAGGAGAAAGGCCTTGATTTGTTACAAACTTAATGTGCCAGATTTCATGAACTCCCCATGGGAGCCCTTACCTGTCTGGAGGAGTCAAAAGGGGTTGGGCTGCAGAGAGAGGGTAGAGAAGCAGGAGGAGGGTTGGGAGGGAGAATATTGGTTGGGATGTAATGTGAAATTAAAATGATCTTAATAAAAACATCAATTAAAGACTGAATGAGGAAGAATATATGTTTTTAGATGGGCAGGAGTAGATTTGAATGGAAGTAGTGACATTACATATAAAATTTAAATTACTTAACATATATATTGATTATAAATTAAAATTAATAGTGAAATATTTATACCATTTGAAGAGAAACTAGAGTAGCCTGTTCTGCGTACTGTTTTCCTATTTTTGGCTAACCATGACCAACTTTGAGGAAATAATATTTGCTTCATTTTATTATATTTGCTTTCATCATGTTTGATTTTTATCTTTTGGAAGCCTCTTCTTTTACAGTTTCAGACAAAACCAGAATGGATTCAGGAGGATATATATATATATATATATATATATATATATATATATATATGGGAAAGAACTTGGAGGAATAAAGGGAGGGGAACTATAAACTGGATAAATTTTATAAGAATATAATCTATTTCCAGTTAAAAAGAGTAATCTGCATATTTGCTTCAATGTTTGAAGAAAAATATTAGAAATTTAAAAGTAAATAATAAATGAACTTTTTTTTTATTATGTGTGATTTCATATACAAATATAAAATTATTTTATGTTCTCATAAGAAAATTTACAGAAGCAGAGTAAAAGTTTAAAAAAAACCCCTAAATTCCATGACAAATTAGATATTATTAGAAAAAATATAAAGAATCAAAAACAATATATAAGAAAATTAATGTGTTAAATTCAGCTAAAATAATAAAATGTGCAAACATATATTTTGATGACAGACAGTTGTTCAATTCCAAATATAACACTCACACTTTTGTTGACAGGTATTATTTTGATAGTATTTAAATGAAATATATTCATTTAAATCATCAAAATCTTGTTCAAAGAGGAAGAATCGATTAAATTTTGACAAAGATGTTATATAAGTATGCATATATAAACATATATGTTTCAACAGTGCACAAGTACTTATCCATAATGCTTTATTATATTCTATGTATGATTCACTATATGCATGTTTGTATATGTTTACATATATATGTTTTTAGCAAAATTTCACATGACATAATTTTATCCACTGAACAATTTTCTTTTTCTGAGTTCAACATATATTCAATAAAATATCTCAGTCTTGATGTTGGACTTTCTGTGGTATAATCAGCCATAGGGATATTCATTACAAATGTTGATCACTAAAAATATGGGTATAGCATCATAAACATGACCATTGTCTGAGGTGTATTTTCATCTGAAATATTAAATCCCACAATTAATTCTGAGTAATTTTTTCACATCGACCGTAAATCTCAGTCTATGACATCATCTCTGTCAATGTCATCTACAGTCTGTTCTTTCAAAACATCCAAGTTCTTGCTTGAAATTCATTGATCTAAAATTCTTCTTCTCACCAATATCCAAGAACAATAATAGTGCTATGATTTTGTGGTCAAAGTAAAATTATGAATATCGAACCAATGAGCTGTGAAAGGACGGTAATTTTTTAACAATATAAGAATGAATAAGGAACAAGTTCCATCAAGTTATTGATTATTCTCAAATTGAAGACTTCCAGTCAGCAGTGTTAGATTTAAAGGAGGATCCAATTAAACTATTTTAGCCTATGAACACTGGGTGAATTTCTGTGAACACTCATCAACAAAATGTTTGACCACCATCATAATAAATAACACCATCATGTTTATTATCATTATCATTTCTCAAATTTACTATTGCTACAATTGCCTCAGATATTAACTTATTAAAACTACATTCTTAGTTACAGCATATGATTCCTATACAAATCATTTATACATATCATTAATGCCTTCTTTAAAATGCTTCACATCACTGTTTTTGTCTTTGAAACCTATCTATGGTTATGCATTCAGTCAGGAGAACATAATAGATTGCTACACTCTTCTATTACATTATCCTAAATAAAACCATCATTCTAACAAATACCATTTTGGTTTAGAGATAAAATCGATTAATATTGTTTTGATTATTCATATACATATCTACCAGCTCTATTTTCTAAAATATAAAATATAATATCAATGAGTCTTTCAATACAACAATATAAGTACACAAAACATATATGTGTATTTAATGATTAAATTATCAGGCACATTTGAAATTAGAAGGCTATACTTTGTTTTCTCAAATAGAAAGAATAGTTTAACTAGATCAACTACAGCTGTGAAGTGATGGATACGTTTGAGTTGTACTATGTATTTAAACACAGTAAGGAGTATTAAATCGGGAAAATATAATTTAAACAACGCACAATGTTGAAATAAGTATTTGCTGATTTAATACATATTTATATGGTCAGAATAGACAATTTAACGAAAGCATAAGGCTTTGCGATTTTTCCCCAAACTTTATGTGTACACAACAGACATGTAGTTGTGCACAGTTTCAGCACCAGGGATGATGTGGTGAATAGAGTTTTTGGAAAGTGACTGAAAAACTAGAAATTAAAAAGCAAACTACAAAGCATATGCTATTGTGTTACAACATGGTCATCAAATTGACTTATATAACAAAATGCAGACACACAATTGGACCATACCTTTACTTCTTCCACTTCAGAAAGTGGTACCACTTCAGTATAAACAAAGCCAATGACAGCGGTTAAGAAAAGAATCTTCATTTTGTAATTCTTGGTTTCCAACTTACTGAGAACTTCTCAATAGTACATTCATTGCAGAGGATATAAATTGAAATCCATTCCATGTATTTATTTTACTGGATCAAATGCAATGTCAATTGTGGTACATGTTGAAAGCTTTAAAGATTTTGTGCCATATCAACCAGCTTGGTAGGCGACCAGTCCAAGTCATAGATTGACATTGTAACATTTTGTCAATGACATTTTCATTCAAGGAAATTTACCATGAGGTGGATAACTGTCAAGTAAATGAGGAAACAACTCATATAAAATTTAAAGTCAGAAACGTGATTGTGTTCTTATGATGTCCACTGCCATGTAATGCAGAATGATATCCACATTTCATTTACTAAATTTCTAAATTATACTATTGTTTGTGTCATTGCAAATTCATAGCATCTAAGCAGTAACCTAGTATAACTATTATGCTAAATGGACCAAACAATGAAATGAATTGGGAAAATTGCAATATGATTTAATAGATTGTCAAGAGAAGAAATTTTTAATAGCTAAATCCTGTTACTATGTAAGTCATGAAGACCACAGATTTACATATGCATTTTAAGGGTATCAAATATGCATATTATTTTTCTGCTTATTCTCATTGACTCAAAACACCTGATGTCATTACTTCCTTTATGATCCCTCTGGCCATAAGATTATTGTGGAGTTGAACATGAGAGAATATAAATTATATATTTGCACAATTAAACCTTGCAGTAGTGGTTTTTAGTTGTTTTCATACACATTTATGATGAGCTTTTCCCAACTTTTTGACAGTACTATATATATAGGCTTTGCACAATAATATTCATCTAAGTGTACTAAAAAATGTGTTTGCACATGCGTATTTGTCTGACAATATGCTAATTGGTTTATGTTAATGATTTTTATTTAAGATATTTTAAAACATACAGGTTGCACATGTGGGGTTTTTTTTTTAGAATCAACAAGTATCTAATGATATTAGGGCAAAGTAAAGCTTGAAATTATCTAGAAATTTGACTTTTCAGATTTGAATGAGTGATATTAATAGAAATGTTTAAATCACAACCATATTCTCTGACATTCACGAAATTATACTTCTCAAAGGAAATATCAGGTAAATGCATATAAAAAGAAAAGTATTAGCGTGTTTCCTTTATTTGAATACGGTGAAGACACTTTTATAGGTTAAATAATATTCATCCATTTGCTGTAATTGGGTAATTTAGTATTCATTCAATGAATCACTGTGAATCTGTGCCATAGAGGAGGCCACGTGGACATGCCCACATTGGGGCATGGCAAAATTTAAATGTCTCCTTTTCTATAACCATATCTATCTTTCTATCCCAGTGCTATTGGTTCATATTACATGTGTATTCATTCACACAACATACAAATGGATTAATGTAAGTGTCATTGTAAGTAGAAATTCACAAGACTTTTTGGAAATAATTGGGTATGGATTATATATTTCTAAATGCTGTGTCCTCTTTTGCATTGATGGTCAATTTAATGCAGCATAATTTTATCTGGAAGAAGCCTTAATTGATTGATTGCCCTCATTATGTTTCTTTGTTGGCATGTCTGGAAAGGTCTTGTTTGGTTGTGATTAAGGTAATTAGGGAAAGCGAAATAATTGCCCTGATTTTGATATTCGCTTTGTGTTCCAGCTAAATGATAATCACACCATTCCCTATTCAGGTCTAGCTAGCCTGTATAAGACAGCAAATTATAGCCAGGCATTGGTGGCACACGCCTTTAAACCCAGCACTGGGGAGGCAGAGGCAGGTAGATCTCTGCGAGTTCGAGGCCAGCCTGGTCTCCAGAGAGAGTGCCAGGATAGCTCCAAAGCTACACAAAGAAACCCTGTCTCGAAAAACCAATAAATAAATAGATAAATAAATAAATAAATAAATAAGACAGTAAGTTATTTCAAACATTTTGGAATAGACTGCACCCTACATTTTTGTTTTAATATTATAATCTCAGAAATAAAATAGAGACAGGACAAAAAACTAGTTAAATATGAGACTAAGGACTAAGAGAGCCATATAACAAGCAGCCTTCCATCACAAAACTTGAGTTCTCTTAGAGGAGATACTGTCATTTGAGAGCATGAGGCCTAACTTCGGTTTCACTATTTAAGTTTCCCCATTAGTGGACTTTATACTGCCAGTTTAAATCTAATGCAGACTCTGTTTCTGAATAAATTTTGATCTGTATAGTTTATCACAGTAACAGAATGAACCTGGAAGACAATGTAACCCAAATACTGAATGTCTACTCCAACACATTGTTTATCATATAAAAATATTCCATTCTTGTTTTTATAAACGTAATTTTATTTGGAAGGGGCTGTGTTCAAAGGTCAATAAACATGAAAAGGATTCAGAAAAGGAGAAACAAAGATTTTCCTGGGTGAGGAATGGGATTTGTAGCCCAACAAAAATTATATGAAAACAAAGCACAAATAAAGGTGCATTTTAATAGGCACAGCCTGTTAAATGGAGCAATGGAGGAGAGGTATGACTGAGGAGACTAAATGAAAACATGAATTACTTGTCACAATGAAACATGAATTTGAATGCTATTTGTTATTCTTTTTACAAAAACAAATATTAACCTTACTGTATTGTTATGAAATAATGACTGAGGAGAATTTTGAACATTAGATTCCACTGGCAACAAAGAAAACATGATATCTCTATTTCCCACAGGAAAGTAATTTGTGGCTGTCTAAATTTTTGTTAGAATTCTACAAAGGAGTCAATATAAAAGGAAGTGAGACTACAGGGTAGAATTCTTTCTGGAGGTGTAACAAATTTTCATAGAAAGAAAACTTCAACCATGAACAATCATCAATAAAGATGCATATAAAGATAGCCATTTTGACAACTCCAGATGAAATGTCACTTTAGACAGAGAAATCTGTTTCTTTTGGAAAATGAAAACTTGTATTTGGTCAAAGACTGATGAGAACAGCACAATCATTTTTTGCACAATTTTTCTAATACCAAGTGGTCACTCTTGGACACTAGTACATGTGAACAATATTAAATGAACTTAGTCATTGTTACACACTTGTATATATGTATATCTATACATAATAAATATAATATACTCACTACATTACAAATGTTTAAAAAGATTTAAAGAAGAGGAGATGAATTACGGTAGAAGAAAAGTTACCCAGGAGGTATTGGAAAGTGGGCAAGAGTGGTGATGATATTGCAGTGCTGATAGTCAATATTCTCACAAAATAAAATGAAGCCTTTCTTGGTGTCCTGTGTTTTGAATTGGACAGATTTACAAGTGTAATCAGATTTTACTATGTGAATAAAATCTATTCTCAATAAAAATATTGTTATTAAAATCAAAATTGCTATGCACAGTATGATGCTTGCAAGACTTTTTATGTTTTGGTTTGCTTCTTGTCACTTTTCTGTATTTTTTCCTCTTTAAAAAGAATCATTTATCAGTGAAGCACTTTAGGTGTCTCATGAAAGAAAAAAATTCAACCACATGTTGATTTTATTAATTAAATAAACTAAAAATAATTATCTTGAAATAATATATTTCCTTTATGATACAGGAAAATTGAAAGTTATAAAACAGTATGAAATTGTAGATGCATAGATCTCACTCTGTAACAGACACAAATCTTTATGGTTTAATATTCACTCTCTCTGTTCTTGTTCTTTTTTGATTCTTTCTCTCCATATGGATGTTTTGTTAAAATACATCGTTTTGCTGAGCATGATATAGTTTTTCTTCCTTGACACTGAATAAGGTTCTGGCTGTTCACAGGTATTAAGTATTTCCTGTAAAACAGGTACATCAAGGGATAACAAGCAGGATAAAGGTTAATGCAGGAAGAAAAAGCTGGAAAAGTTGCCATGTCCATCATAGAAATGAAAAAGTAGGAAGAGGATTTTCTAGGTTGATCAAATGTGGAGATACATTTTCAAAAACAAGTTCAGTGTAATTTAGCCATTGGAAGACACAACAACAGAATACCGAAATCTAAAAAAGAGAACCAAAGAAAAGAGAGTAAAGTGGAAGTTAAATAAATAAATGAAATAAACAAATATTTCTGTTCTAAAAGGTTCAGATACTAATCTCTGTATTATGTCATATATCTGGTTCTCCCCAAAGATACAGCATTTCTTTTATAGGATGAGTGTTGTTTTACAGGAGTGACAAACCAAATTCTAAACAGTTTCATACAGTGCTGTGTTGTTTATATTCCCTGAGTTTGTATAAATCCTCTTAATATCCACATTCATTAAACTGTGATAAAGTACAGTGCAGGATATGCATTCAATTTTCTTACTTCTATGGAGATATATCTTGTGTTGTGATTTTGAGAATTTTCCAGGGATTTCTTAGAAGAATGTTCTATTAATTTCTTTCAGAGCTCTTTGATATGAGATGTCATTTAAATCCTGCATTTTTTCTGTGTGCGCATATATTGAGGTGGAAGTACTTGTCTAGGGATGAGTGGGGGATATTAATGTAACCCAGTCATTTTGGTACACTCTAGGTTTTATTCTTTCTTAAAACTACATATTGTTAGCTTGACTAATTTCTAACCATCTTTGCTTAACTTACCTGATATAATTTTATATCCTGATTTTTACTTTTCTCTATTTATTGATGTCTTATCTTCTAATTCAGTGCAGGTGTAATTGTAGCTCTTTTGCTGTCCTGATCTTTTCTCTCTTCTTGAACTATCTTGCTAGTTCCTCTTACTTTTCTCTTGATCCTTCTTTTCTTCTCCCAGATGTCTCCTTCTATTTATTCTCTCTACATTCTGCCCTGGCTGTTATTATTCATGCATGGCTATTGAACATTGTGCTCTGTATTATACCATCATGTATTTCAGACATGCAACAAATCACAGCTTCTCAGAATTAAGCAAATGCAACATAAAAGAGTACAAAACATCATTAAATAATTCCAACATTCCACAGCATAAACAAATATAACACATCTTTTAGTAATATTCTAGAACAGATATATCCTTATGTTTTATTAGATTGCTTTTTATGCATACCATAATCTGGTTTGAATGTTGTTGTCCTGAATTTTAAAGTGTAAATAATAATTTACTAAAAAATATATATTTTTCTTCAATTTGACTTGGGATATTTTTGAGTGTGTGATAGATTTTTTCTCGATATAATTGGCGATTGATTAAATACAAAATTTTGTAGGTAGACACTTCAGCTGTTTTTGGGAATACCGAGGTTTATTATGGATTCTTTTCAACATTACAGAGCTTTTTATGAAACAGAAGACATTATTCAAATTACTCCCCATTATATTTTTCTCAAGAATATGATTTCCACCATGATCTAGCTTTTATTTGGCCCCAGTGTTTTTAAATCACAGCAGCAAATTGAAACCAGAATGCTAGGTAAGTCTGAATTAGAAATAAAAATGACAGAAACTATCATATAAAAATCACAGACTATATGATAACAACAAATAAATGCAGTTATTGTGCATATTTGGAAGAATGATAAAGCTGCTAAGTAGGATGGAAATAAAATATTGTTTGAGGAAATAAGCAAAATTATGAGACCCCATGAATGTGGCTGTCAGTGAGGAGGCCTCAGAAATTGCTGGGGCCTCTTGTAGTTTATTAGTATTTATCTCTAGCATAGGAATGGTCTTTGGGAGCACATTCCACATAGAGGGATACTCCCTCAGCCTAGACACATGGGGGAGGGCCTAGGCCCTATCCCAAAGGATATGAGAAACTCTGAAGGTCCCCCATGGAAGAATTCACTCTCCATGGGGAGCAGAAATAGTATGGAATAGGTAGGGTGTTAATTGGGGGAAGGAGAGAAGGGGAGAGAGGGAACTTGGATTGACATGTAAAACAAACTTGTTTCTAATTTAAATAATAAATGAGTGTTTACAAAGCACATGTGGTAATTATCAATCTTATAATTGTAAGAGAGAAAGTTCATAGGACATAGGTGACAATAGTGGCTAGAGATTGATATCAGCTAGTAAATTTGTAGCACCATTAAGGAGATTGTGGGAAAAAGAGAGACTATTTACCAGTTGTACATTACTAAGAATAATTGTAGAAAGGTATTTTTATATACTTAACCTGCTAGCTAGGAAATAACGAACTAGAAGATGGTATGGTAAACTTTGCTATAGAAAGGACACTAAAGGTTTTACTTAGTCCTGGACCTTCACGTATACTACTAACCTACAGATAATGTATTTGTGGTCTAATAGTGAAATAACATCCATTGCAGAAATCCATAGGTTTCTAATTGGATTTGAAGTATATTCTATAGAAGGTCTTCAAGCTAGGTACTGTATACATGATCAAACTACATAAGTGTGGAGATACTATATACTATGCGGAACCAACTAATCTTAGCTTGAATATTTTAATTCCATCCTTTAGACTCTGGGAACTCCTGGCCTGGGGCCTGCAGGCAGGTCTACTAGCCCCCAGTTGACAAACCAACTGCAACTCTACTGAAATCACTGGACTAGACCTCCTCCCACTTACTGGGACAGGAAGTGCCTCAGACCCGCATTCATGCACCATGGGACCCATCAGAGTAGCGGACCTGCTTGCATCCCCTGGAAGAAAAATTAGATCTGCACCCAATAGAAGAGGAAGAGAACCCATCTGCAACCACTAGAAGAAGATATGGGAAGACAACAATATAAGAACACATTCAATAACAGAAATCCCAATATGACACCACTAGAGTTTCAGAACTCTGCACCAGCAAGACCTGAACATTCCAACACAGATGAAGCAGAAGAGAATAACATTCAAAAATTTCATAAAGATGATAGAGACCCTAAGACAGGAAATGAGAAAATCCTTTAAAGAAATGGAAGAAAAGAAAACCAAAAAATTGCAAGAAACAATTCAAGCAGTGTAAAATTTGAAAGCAGAAATAGAGACAATAAAAACACAGTCTGAGGGAATACTGAATTAGGAAAGATGGGTAAATGATCAGAAGTTACAGATGCAAGCATAGCCAAAAGTATACAAGAAAGATGGAAGACATAAACTCAGGCATTGAAGATACGCTAGAAGAAATAGATTCATCAAGCAAAGAAAATCCTTTATTTATTTAAGAGGCACTCATATTTACATATCCATTTCCTGAATTCCCTTGCACTCCCATCCTCCCATGTTCCTCAACAACATCCTCAAACCATCCCCTAATTTCTTCTCAGGGATACTGAGACACATTCAAAGTCCATTATATCATTCGAGGGAGGGCCTAGGCCCTCCTTGCTGTATCTGGGCTGCAATTGTATCCTTCCATAGGAAAGATCCCAAAGTCCATTTGTGCTCTATAGATAAACAGTGGCTCCACTTTTGGAAGTCCCATACACTGTCTTGGCCTCCTATTTGTCACCCACATTCAGAGGGCTTTGTTCAGTCCAATGATGAATTTCTAAATTTATGACTAGTGTCTCCATGCCCTCACTAGGTCAGGTCAACTTTTTTTCTGCTGGTTTCTCCAGCATCATCTTGGCTCCTTTGCTCTTCCCTCCTCCCATTCTGCAATGGGATTCCAAGAAAACTGTTCAGTGCTTAGCTGTGGGTTCCATTTCTGCTTCGAACAGCTACTGGATGAAGGCTCTAGGAATGGTAACCAGGATAGACAAACAATCTCATTATAGGAGAAGGGCATCAAAGGCATCTTCCCCAACACTGCTTTATTCTTAGTTGGTGTCATCTCTGTGAATCCCCTAACATGTCCCCTGTGCCAGTCCTCTCTTGAAACCTGTACTGTCTCCATCTATCAAGGCATCTCCTTTCCTGTACTCCTCTATTCTGCTGCTGTTTAAGTCCTCTTGTTCTCCTCTCCCGTCTTCTTCTTCCCTTTCCTCTTCTGCCCCCCTGTACTCCCACTTTGCTCAGGGGTTCTTATCCCTCTATCCTTCTTCATCGATCTATGCAATCTTGTCTTACGATCCTCCTTGTTTCTGAGCTCCTCTGGAAGTGTGGCTTGTATACTGGTAATCCTTTACTCTATGTCCAAATATCAGACATGAGTGAGTCCATGCCAGGTTTGTCTTTTTGTGACTGGGTTACCTCACTCAACTTGTTTTCTGCTAGTTCCATCCACTTTCCTGTGAATTTCAAGATCCCATTGTTTTTTCCCGCTGAGTAGTACACCATTGTGTAAATGTACCATATTTTCTCTATCCATTCTACAGTTGAGGGACATCTAGGTTTCTTTCAGGTTTGGTTATTACAAATAATGCCGCTATCAACATAGGTAAATGCATGTACTTATTGTATGAATGTGCATTTGTGGGTATATGCCCAAGAGAGGAATTGCTGGATCTTGAGGTAGACTGATTCCCATTTTCCAGAGAAACGACCATGCTGGATTCCAAAGTGGTTGCACATATTTGCACACCCACCAGCATTGGAGGAGTGTTCCCCATTCTCCAATCCTCTTCAACATGAACTGTCATTTGTGTTTTTGATTTTGGCCATTCCGACAGGGACAGGAGTAAGATGGTATCTCAGAGTTGTTTTAATTTGCATTTCCCTGATGGCTAAGGATGCTGAGCACTTTCTTAAGTGTCTTTCAGCCATTTTAGATTCCTCTGTTGAGAATTCATTATATATTACTACACTACACTTTTTAAATTGAATTTTTGGTGTTTTGGTGGCTAGCTTCTTTCAGTGTATATTTTGGTAATCAGCTCTCTGTGAGATATGGGCTTAGTGAATATATTTTCCCATTCTGTGAGCTGCTGTTTTGTCTTGCTGACTGTGTCCTTTGCCTTACAGAAGTTTCTCAGTTTCAGTAGGTACCATTTATTAATTGTAGTTGTCAATGTCTGTGCTAATATAGTTATGTTCAGAAAGATATCTCCTGTACCAATTTGTTCGAGGGTACTACCTACCTTCTCTTCTAGGAGGTTCAGAGTTGCTGAATACATAGTGAGGTGTTCATCCTTTTGTATTTAAATTTTGTGCATGGTGATAGATATGGATCAATCTGCAAACTTCTACGTGTCGGAATCCAGTTAACCCAGTACCATTTTTTGAAGATGCCTTCTTTTTTCCATTTTATAATTTTAGCTTCTTTCTCAAACACCAGGTGTTCATAGGTGTGTGGGTTAATATCAGGGTTTTCAATTCAATTCCATTGGTCATCCTGTCTGTTTTTATGCCAATACCAAGCTGTTTTCAAAACTATGGCTGTGTAATAGAGGCTAAAGTCAGAGATGGTGATGCCTCTGGAAGTTCCTTTATTGCATAGGCTTGTTTTGGCTATCCTGGGTTTTTTGCTTTTCCATGTGAAGTTGTGTACTGTTCTTTCAAGATCTGTGAAAATTTGTTTTGGGATTTTGATGAAAATTGCATTGAATCTGTAGATTGTTTTTAGCATTGCATTGAATATGTAGATTGCTTTAGGCAAGATTTTCATTTTTACTATGTTAATCCTACCTCTCAAAGAGCATGGGAGATATTTCCATTTTCTGGCATCTTCTTTAATTTTTTTCTTTAAATTCTCAAAATTCTTACTATACCAGTCTTTCACATTTTTGGTTATCATTACGCAAAGATGTTTTATGTTGTTACTTGCTTTGTAGAACGTGATGTTTCTCTGATTTCTTCTCAGTACATTTTTCATGTGTATATAGTAGGACTACTGATTATTTTATTTCATCTCATATTCTGACAGTTTTCTGAAGTTGTTTATCAGCTGTAGGAGTTCTCTGGTAGAGTTTTCCAGGTCACTTATGTAAACTATCATATCATCTGCAAATAGTGAAAGTTTGATTCTTTTTTTCCAATTTGTATCCCCTTGATCTCCGTTTGTTGTCTTATAGCTGTAGCTAGAACTTCAAGAACAATATTGAAGAGATATGGAGAGAGTGGACAGCCTTGTCTTGTTTCTCATTTTAGAGGAGTCGTCTTGTGTTCCTGGCCATTTAGTTTGATGTTGGCTGTTTCTGAATAGTATCTGCTGAATTTTTGTCTTAAGAATAATTCTTGAGAATAATTCTAACCATTCAGATTTAAACTACATTGCATGGGACAGAGCAATGTGCCCAGAATTGCTTGAAGATTGTTCTGGTCTAAGGTACTTGCAGCCACAAAAGCAACTAGCCTGGGAACTAGATACCATGTAGTTCTTGGATTAATGATATGAATGAGTATAAAATAGAACAGTTTATCGATGATACCAAAGCTTTAGGGAAAATAAATAGAAATGATAAGTATGATCTATCATAGTTTATTAATGACTACAAGATTAACAAACTATGTTCATAGCAGCATTATTTGTAATATCCAGGGCCTGGAAATAACCTAGATGCCCCTCAACTGAAGAAAGGAGAGAAAAAATGTGGTACCTTTACACGATGTAGTACTATTCAAACCAATGGAATCTTGAAATTCGCAGGCAAATCAATGGAACTAGAAGAAATCACTCTGAGCGAGGTAAACCAGTCAAAAAAAAAAGACAGGCATTGTATGTACTCACTCACTTGTGGATTTTAGACAGAGTAAAGGAATTTCCAGCCCAGGCTACTAGAGAGGCTGGTAAAAAAGGAGGACCTTAAGAGAGACATACATGCTCCGCTGGGAAAGGGGAAAGGATCAAGATCTCCTGAGCAAATTGGAAGCATGGGGAAGGGGGAGGGAACTAGGAGAATGAGAAGGGGAGAAGATGAGGGTTGAGGAAAACATGAAGGGACAGAGATGTTGAGTTGGGGGAAAAACAGAAGAGAGCAAGATAAGAAATAATATAATAGAGGGAGACATTATAAGTTTAAAGAGAAATCAGTCATTATGAAATGTCTGGAGAGCTCCAAAGATGACACCAACAAACAATCTAAGCAACAGAGGAGAGGCTACCTTAAATGCCCTCTCCTGATAATGAGGTTGATGACTAATTCATATGCCATTGTAAAGCTTTCATCCAGCAGCTGGTGGAAGTAGAAGAAGACCCACAGTCAAACCTTGAACTGAAGTGAAATCCAGATGCAGAGAAAGAGGACTGATGAGCAAAGTGGTCCATGCCAGACTAGTGAAACCCACAGAAACAGCTGACTTGAAGAAGGGAAAACTCTTGGTCCCTAGACTAATAGCTGGGAAACCAGCATGGGACTGATACAGACCCCCTGAATGTGGGTGTCAGTGAGGAGACTTTGGAGATCTATGGGGTCTCTTGTAGTGGATCAGTACTTATCCCTACCATAGGAATGGACTTTAGGAGTCCATCCCACATGTAGGGATACTCCATGAGCCTAGACACATGGGGGTTGGCCTAGGCCCTAATCCCAAAAATATGACAGACATTGAAGACCCCCTATGGAAGGCCTCACCCTGCTGGGTAGCAGAAAGGGTATAGGATGGGTAGGGCATTAGTTGGGGAGAAGCAGAGGAGGGGAGGAATAGGGACCTGGGATTGACATGTAAAACAATTTTCTTACTCATAAAAACAAGAAAAAAAAGAGTGAAAAAAAGATGAACAAAAGGGAGGGAAACAAATGTCCAAAACTCAAAATGTTACGTTCTATGTTTTAGAACAACAAATATATATATATATATATATATACTTACTAAATTCTATCTAAATAAAGAAGCACCATGGCTGCTAATCATTCCAGCTGCTAAGATTATCCTGTCAATCATGGCCTGGCTCACATTTTCCCTTGCAGACTACTGGCATTTACTTTTTAAGGACCTCTATCATCTTGATAAAGGTATTTTAAGGTTGTTTTCTTCTGTTTCGTCTGCATTTGGATGTTCAGGTCTTGCTGGTATAGAACCCCTAGCCCCTTGCTCTTTGTGCTGATGAATATATTCTCATACTATTGCCTACACATCTCTTCCTCCAGTGGGTACATGTGGGACCTGTTATTCAGGGGGTCTCTTTTCCTCCAATTGGTGTAATTTGGTCTTAAGTGGTCACACTTCTACTGCTGATGGAAGGTCCCTACTTCTTATGAATGCTCATACATCTTTGGAAGTCGTCCAAGTGTAGGCAGGGACAAATATCGGATGGAGACAGATGCCATACAGGAGGGTTTGGGTTGTTCAGTGGTGGCCCTCAATTCTTTGGCCTTAGATTGGGAGGATAGAGCGTACAATGTGCTCTAGGAGATTAGGGATTAGAGGCTAGTCTCCTGTAGCCAGGGAATCAGGCACTTATTATTCTGGTGCTTGTTTGGCCAAGACTCCAATAGAGGCAGATGTAGTGCAGGATGTTTTGGGGTATGAGAAGGCTGTCTCCGGATCTCTCGAGCTTTGTTAGGTGGGGATGGGACTTCCTACAGGGAATGTAGGAACTGGAAGTTACCATCCTTCAGCCTGGAACCCAGGCACTCACTTCTTACAGTGGGTAGAGTATTCTAGGCTTTAATGGTGGCTGATGTGGTACAGGATGGTTTGGGGTAAGGAGAGGCTGCCCTAAGATCTCTGGAAATTTGGTGGGTGGGAATGGGGCATATGACATGCCTCTTGTGATTAGGAGTTATAGGTAAGTGTCTTCCAGCTATGGATGCAGGCACTTACCTCTCCCAGTGCAGGCATGGCCAAGGCTCCAATTTCAACAGATGGGGTACTGCATGTTTTGAGGTACGGTGAGGCTGCCCTCAGGTCTCTGGGTCTTCAGTGTGAAGGGGTGGGAAGTGTGAAATGGCCAAGGTAATTATGGCCTAGCAGTTAGAGGCCTTCAGCCAGGGACCCAGGAAATTACCCCTACTGGTTTGGGATGAGCCAGGGTTCCAATGGCATAAGATGCATTGCTGGATGGTTTTGGGTATGAGGAGGCTGCCCCCAGGTTTCTAGGGCTTAAGAGGGTAGGGCTCTAGAAGTTTAAAATTACAGACATGAATTAATTCTTGTGAACCAGATCACCTCAAAGGCAATCAAGAGAGCTCTTTTTTATATGTCTTAAATATGTTGGCCACTAATTCAACAGAGGGTAATGTTGGGTGGATGATCTGTATTATGGCCTGAAAAATCAACTAAAGGCTCTGAAAAACTTTTTTTTTTCTTTTTTGGAAATTGTCTGAATAGAATATTCAAAAATTATGAAAACTCTGCAGAATAGAAAATGAGTCCCCACGTATTTCATTTCATAATTATTTCTCTATGACCTGCATCACAATATCTGATTTCTTCATGAATAGAATCTTATTACCAAGTTTCACTGAGAAACAAGTATTTACTGAAAAAGAACATGTATTGTCTCAGGTCTACTAGGAACTCTTTGAACAAATACAGTGGACTAACTCATGCTTGTCCTGAGGTTTTCATTTAATAGTACATAACTTATGGAAGCTGATCTGCAATCACTTTTGTGATTCACATCTGCTGAAAAATCACTTTTTATGTAGGAAAAGTTCTTATAAATAACTGTTTTCATAATGTGTCTTTTAAGTTTTTCATGAAGCATCCTGTTATTTAATTTTTTGAATCATACCCATTTTACTCACATGCACAGACTCTCATCTTAACCATATTTGAAATTTCAGCTTCCACCATCTCTGTTATTTCTTTAATACCATGTATCTACTATCATCATGTTTTTATTACTTACCTTTCTGTTGTCATATTGAAATGTTATGATGAGAAGTTTTTGCGGTAGAAAAAGTACTTTGCCCTGTTGTATAGAAGGAATATCTATAATGACGGTGCACTATGGGACAAATTGCCTAGAACAGGAACCTGAAAGATAATGTGTAATGTCATACAGAGGAAGCAGGGAGATTGAATTGGAGTGGGTATAGGAATATAAACACTCTAATCCTGACTTCAGTGATGTACTTCCTCTACAATGGCTCCACTTCACAAGTGTTCTCTGATCTCCCCACACCCACAACTCATACAGGACAAAGTGTTCATGTGGGAAACATTCTTCATTCACAACACTATCAGTTCTTTTGATGAAATTTATTGTATTAAAATAGGTTGTGAATTAAATGGCTACTTGAAATACACCTTTGTCTTCACTCTCTTTCTATCCCCACTTTTCATTTTCTAGTTCATGTCACTATGTGAACCAACTTTATGCCCTGATTGTATTTGCTTTATTCTACATGTTGTGTGTTTTACAATTCAACTTCACTGAATGTACCTTTCTCCTCATGTCCAGTTCCAAGATCTCTGGGTTCTAAAAATATTCAGCATAAATCACATACAAATTAATGTGATGCTAGTATCTATATTTGATAAAGAAAATGTATGCTTCTCCTTGTGGCCCTAGGTGATTTTATGCAGTATAATTTTACTCATTTCATGCATTTACATATAAATATTATGATTTTATTTTCACAAAACTCTATTTTATATTTTTACCAGCTTTTATTAGTCTTTCTGCTGTAGATAAGAATGTAGGTTGATGTAAATTTTAACTATTATGAAATGAATATTAATACAAGATGAACATATCTTCTACCAACGTAGAGTGTCTTTTGTATATTCCTAGGATGGGTAAATAAGGGTTTTGTCCTATTTTAATTTCTACTGATTTTGGAACAAATCCATTATAAAATGTCTGAAACTGATTGCATGATTCCTAACAGTGAACAAATTTATCTTTGAACTGAGCAATCCAAGGATTTTTCATCAATTTTATTCCCCCAAAATTCATTTCTACTGGAATAGGACAAAATATTAAAATTTTAATCTTCATGTCTCTAATGTTTCTGGATTATCTTAAGATCTTTCCTCTGGAGCATCGTCTATTACACCTCAATGAATATTTTAATATTTGCATCATTTTTAGCATGTAATAAATTTATACAATGAAATATGATTATATTTACTTCAAAATTTCTTTCCTCCAATTCGACACATGAACACTGGGCATTATTTAATGAGACTTTTGGTGTTTTATTAATGTGTAAACTTTTAGTTCTTTATAAGTAATAGAAAATAATGTGTTCGATGAGTGTTCCTGAAAAGTCATTTCTGAACTAATTAGTGTGTTTCTCCAATGTATTTAGAATTTTCTTGAATGTAAATAATATTTTGGTTTGGGAGACCGTATTTTAAATTTTTCAGCTTTCTTCCATTATTTTGTTGTTCGATTCACAATATTTTTAAGTGTACATAGGATATCCCAAGTAGTATGTATAAGGCAGGTTTTTTTCCTCCAATACCTTAAGAATAATTTGTTACAGCAAGGTACAAATTGCTTCAGTTCACTCTTTGCTTGTTCAGTATTATAGATCATTAATACCTATTGCAAAATGAATTTCTTCAAAGTTTACATAACACGGTTTATGCACAGAAAGTCAACACTTTTATGCGTTTTTGGATTTACCATTTAGAAATTACCAATATCATTGTTTACAAATGCATACAAATCTATCCCTGGTAATTATATGATATATTAGCATCTGCTAAAATATTTTGACAGGCTCTAAAAAGGAAAATCAATATTTGACTTAATTTTTATATTGAGTATTCCTGGTCAGTTTTCAGGAAATTTCACACCCTCTACTTAGCAGCTGATAAATTAAATTTAATAGAAGAGAATGGGTCACTAAGAATGTATGTTTGTCGTATACTCTATTCTGATAAATACAGAGAAATATGCATCACCTTTCATATTAGGTAAGCTAAATATATTTAGCTATATTTTTATTGATGTGTGAAAATTATTCAATGACAATGGATGGTTAATCACCATGTCTCATATGGTATCATATCTTGTCAACTAAGGAATGAAGTAAATGCAATAAATTCCATCTGACCGAAGTGCTAGAAAGGGGTAAATCATTTACTTCACTCTGTAAATATTTTTTACAGCTTTCTCATTAATCAGTCAGCTTAAATAATTTCCAATATGTTCAGTTAATCTGCCTTGACTGTAATTTCTGATTTATTATTGAACATCAAAGCATAATGTTCTACTAGAAGAATTCAATCTCATTAGATAAAGCAGTATGCATTTGAACTCAGATATTTATTCATCCATTTGACAAGTTCTCAAAATAATACACGTATCACCACATCTAGAACTCTTTACAATTTTGATATTTACCTTATTTAGTTAAAATACATAAATACATCAAGTAAGTTATGTTGGGCCATGTTTATACTCATAGCAGTCAGTAGTAAGATGTCAGCTTTTCAATATATTTATATTACATGAATCTTAGTACATGCATTGGAACAGACATGATGAGAGATATTATGTATTTCTCTGGGAAGCCCAATGAAATTAAATATAATTTAAAAAGTTACTGCTGTGGCAAATATTACCTCTGAAATTGTGACATCAGAAAATATGTAATTGTGGCTTGAGAGATCGACACTTCTTTAGATCAAGTAGATAATCCTGTTTAGATTTTTATTTGAATTAAATTATAATAAAAGTTAAGTATATTGCGAGTGAAAGATCATTTTATCCTTATAAGTTTATTAGTTCTTTTTGAATATATCACATCCATCTTTCCTTCTGCTTCATACCCAACAAAGAACACACAGTAGCTACAGATCAAAGACCTGATATATATGCTAATTTCCAATACACAAATTATTAAAAAGCTTGACATAATACTGTATGCTACAGGTATTAGCATGAGAAACCAATCACTGACACAATTATTGCCAAAAAGATCCTATGCTTGAGTATACAAAGGCTGCATACATATCAATTATAACATTGTTGTCCATAAATGAATCTTCCTTCCAAACAATTAAAGATGATTTTGAAAATTTAGTAGATTATTAATAGTGAGAGATATATAATTTTAGGACAGAATGAGAGAAATATTAAGATGGTGTGCCTCTAAGGACAGAATTTCAAATGATGTATGAGTCTGATTTCAAATATCCTCTGTAGTTTGTATGTGAATCAAATTACTTTTTGTCATTATTTCCATACAGGTATTCTAAAATACTCTACATGAATATATGTGCAAAAGCTTATAATTTTTTCATGGATGGACTATAGGAATATCTATTTATTATATTTTATAAATTACCTGGGTGTTTAAACTGAAGTATGACAATGCAGTGTTGATTGAGGAACATGGAGTGATTTTTACTTTGTGTTTAGGGAAGTGGATGGGTGCCAACTGTCTGCAGTCCGAGTTCGAAAACTAGTTAGTATCACTTTCACCAGAATAAGTAAGTATTTCATCTTTTCATGTGACTACATATAAATGTATACAGTGTGTTAACTTCACACCAACATTTAATCACAGATTTGACAAAATACCTGAAAACTAAAGTAATTCATAAGACATATATTTTTTCTATCCTTGTTTCAGGTGACCCCACAGCATTGTTGATTGAAAGCCTTGGTTTAAATCCTTATATTACAGGACTGTGGAAGTTTACTAATACATTTTCTACTCTCCCAAATAGCTGGATTCAAACAAAAAAAGATGGAACTAAAAGTAAGTAAACTATCCAAACGATTATGATAATAATCCCTTTATGTCATTTTGCTTCCTTATCTTGAAAGACCTCAGAAGAGGTACTTTCGCAGAAGGAGACCCGTACCCAGGAAGCAGCGAGACCACGGACTTGGATGCAAACCACAAGAGGTTTTATTGGTTACACGGGTACCCGGTGCAGCTTAGCTTCTGTGGGCCAAGCGCGCCGAGCCAAGGGAGAGGGGTCCTTATATAGCAAAAAGCACGGTGCAGAAGCGAAAAGCATAGTTACAGGGATTCTATTGGACAATTTAATGAGGTACAGAGCATTTTCTCAAGGTCTGATAATTAGGCGAAGCGGCCTTGGCTCTATCTCATCTTGGGTACAACAGACTCGGCAGTTCCTCCCTCCGCGTCCAGATGGCTGACCTTGGGATGGAGCATTCCCCATCAGGCAGGAGCGCGGGGGCGGGGGCCCCGGGCCGGCCTGCCTGGTGCTCTTCCTCCCGCCACCTCGCGGGCTCCTCGCTCGGCCCCAGCCCCGGGGCGTGGTGCCAGGCGGGCGGGCCGGGGTGAAGGCTTGGGAGGGAGCCTGTGGCCGAGCGTATGGGTGCGCGCGCGTATGGGAGTGTCACCAAGAGAGAAAAAGCTAAGGGGCGGGGTCTTTCAAGGGGTGCCCCCCAACATCTGCAATCGCAGCTGCAGCAGGGACAGCGGGATGAGGGGAAGCAGGGCGGCGGGAGCGCCCCGTTTCCTCCTCGGCCAACTCTCCTCCCGCCCGCACCCGATCCCCATCCTCCCCAGCCCATTCCGCCTGCTCCAGAGAGAACACCCAGCACCGGCACAGGCGGGGAAGACAAAGAGGCAGCGGGCAGGGGACTTGCAGAAGCATGCTGAACGGGTCTTTCAATCTAATACTCCCACAAACACCACAAAGCATGAATTAAGTAGGAATGTACTTAAGTACTCTCTTACTTAAGTTGATAAGTGGTTCTAGAAGAGTTTGTTATTACTGTTTGAAAGTGAAATAGCAAAAAGAGATATGCACTTTCCAGAAATATTTTTTGCTCATTTTTTTTTAAATTTTTTTGTAATTTGAGAGTTTTCTATTCTAGGATAACATTAACATTCTTGTACTACTAAAACTGAAAAAAATGTCTCAAGGTATGGTAAGAAAGTGAGTGTTGGTGGTACATGACAATCTAAAACTTTCCCTATTAGTTTATAAAAGCTACTGTGATTGGATTAAATAACCAGAAATTTAATGAGAATAAGAAAATATCTTTATGTATTTTGTTGGAATGTTATACAAATTCTGAATTACAATTTGTTAAATATTCATTTTAAAAGTCATATACAAATCTAAAATTACACATACTTAATATGAACTTTTAAGGGAAATATAAAATATTCCTTATCTTTAATTTAACCTCATGCATTAAATCAGATTATTTACTGTCATTTGTATGTGTCAACTTTTATTTTTGACATAAAATCGACATTAAAAAAAGAATTGTGTGATGTGAACATATATGTGAAGTTACAATTTTACACACATATATATTAATATTATTTCACATATTCTAACCTCAATTATTTTGATTAGCAAACATCCAGTGAACATTATCTTTAGATTGAATTTCTTATATTTTATTAAATTCTCACAAGTGTATTTTCAAGACAGTAATGACTGTCATTAAGAATTCAGAATGTACAATAAAATTTAAAAATTGTTTTCTATATATTTTATTTTTGGATTGAAATCTTTCTACTTTAATTATACAAAAACACATTTAACCAAATCAAATAAGTGGCATATCCATTCTTGTTATCCAATCCAGAAAATGATTCTTCCCATCCCAGATTTTCTTTCATTTTTATTATATTTTGTATCAAGTACCACCTTCATCATAACCTGGAATTTTGTTGGAAATAATGGAAATGTTAGTAAATTGAGCGCAGCATTCTGTAAGTATATAATCTAAATTTTAGTCATTACTAATATATTTATCTTTTTTTATATATGAAAATGCTTAACATCTATTTCCAAGCATCAGAATTACTTAGAATTAAGTCAATCTTCAGATATGTACAGAAGCACAAATTCGTTGGGCTGCAAAGAACTCATACATAAATTAAGATCATTTTTAAGTTGGAAATTTCCATGAGAATATGGCAAGACATTAGATCTATGTTATTAAATTAAAACAAAAAAGTGGTGAATCATTACTATGGAGAAATGAAATAGCTACTCAAACCATTTCCTAAACCAAGCACTTTAATTTTATATTAGAAAACTAATTACACTTAAATTTCTAATATCAAATGTAAACTTAATATCACATAGAAGACCAACAATTTTGATGTAGCTAGGCAGGCCCAGAAATTTGACCTAGAATCTATATATGATGGGTATGTGAAGCAAAATACCCTTAATCTAAGAATCTAAAAAGTAGATATAAAAAAACTGAAAGTATTGAATTAAGGATTGAAGCCAGTTTTATTGTTAAAACACTCTAATAGTAAATAATTAAGGAGCTCCCTGTTTGCTGACATCTTGAAGCATAAGGGCAGGCATCCATCAATTTGTGGGAAGCACAAATCATAAATGATGGGTGAAAATATATGAAAAGTGTGTGTGTTTTTGGGTCTCAGACAAGTTTTCAAGATTCTGAATGTGATCCAAATACACAGAACTAAATTATCAAGAAACTAAATTTAGAAATCAATAAATATACACAACTCTAAACAAAATTTGAATAACCCAAGTTTCAGAAATTGTGTGATTTCTAATTGTCATCTCTTTGGGCTTCTTATATGAAATGGAGCAAAAGAAACCAGTCTCAGTAAAGAATTATGGGATTTATATGTCCAATTGAACATCCAGTGGGGAATTCCAATTCAAAATATACAAGCTATCCTCAAAAATTGTAAATCACTGTTCTTTGCTACAGGAAAAATATTGATCAGAAATAAAAGAAAATCATGAAAAATTTCAATTTATATTTCCAGTTTTTAAAAACTTTAAACTATTGGGTAAATTACTTACATTTTACTTTCTATATTGTATATTTCACAGATACTTGTACACAATGAATTTAAAGATTTGGTGAGTTGAATGTTCATAATTCTCCTTGGCTATTAAAATTCAAGTACTTTTTGATAAAATCAGTTATTTAATAAAATATATAACTGGGAGAAATATGATAAAGGTATTGTATGAAATCATTTAAAATAATTCAAATAAAACCTTTCAAACATGAAACCATAAATAATGCTTGACATTTTTTAAAGAATGTCCTATTTGCAGGTTTGTATGTTATATTCAATTTTTATATCTGTTTTTCTAATAGAAAATATGAAATTGGCTTAGAATACATAATGTAATCATGTCTTTTCCAGGAATCATGAATAAATTTAGCAAGGCAAAGGACCAGTAATTATTAATAATATTATAATTATGTTTCAAATATTGAACAATAAATTGGGAATAAATTTTATAATCTAAAAGGGGAATTGATATATATATATATATATATATATACATTTTATATTATTGCTAACATGAAATAAGTACAACCTAAGTTACTTGAAAATATAAGGTTCTTAATAACTAAAATCCCTATAAGTATGCAAATACGAATTCTGGATACTGGAGAATTGGCTACACCCTTCAAACACTGTGCAGTGCTAACAGTTAATACTGATAAACCCAGCTACCACACACACATATCCAAGGCCTTGAATTGTTAGATGTAGGATGTCCAGGACTCAGGACAATAGAAAGTCATCCCAAAAGATTTTAGTGAGTTTCCAGGCATTCCATGGATAAAAACAAAGATTTAGATACAATTTCAGTAAGACTAAGCACCTTCCCTTGTATTAAGAGTAGATGAGGGAACCTAGTATGTGGAATAGGGTCCAAAAAGCTAGTTTCGGGAAAGGTATGCAGAAAAGAGTCCAGAATTGAGAGGACACCATTCCAGGGGTGTGAAGTTCCAAAAAGAATAAAAGTGTAGAACGAATGAGTCTTGCGCCCTTCCCCTATAATGAAATTGATGACTACCATGCATGTCATCCTAGAGCCTTCATACACTAGCTGATAGAAGGAAAAGCAGATAACGAGGACTAATCAATGAGTCCTAATCCTGCAATCCAGTTGTAGACCAGGAGGAGGGATGAGAGAAGTGTTCAGGTCTGCGCTGGAGAAATTCACAGACACATCTGACCTGAACAAGTGAGAACGCATGGACCCCATTTGTAAAGCTGAGGAAACAGCATTGGACCAAACCAAGCCCTCTGAATGTGGGTGTCAGTAAGGAGGCCTGAGCAGTCTATGAGAATTCTGACAGTGTGACCAACATTTGTCCCAAGTGCACAAATATACTTTTGGAGCCCATTCCCCAAGGAAGGATACTCTCTCATCCCAGATAAACAGAGGAGGGATGATGCCCTCCCTCACATGATGAGACAGACTTTGATGATTCCCTCACATAAGGTCTCACACTCCCTGGGAAAGAGATGGGGTAGACTGCTGTGGTGGGTGGTGGGTGTATGGGAGGATGAGGTGGAAAGGGAACTGGCATTGACATGGAGAGTATGATTGTTTCTAAACCAAATGAATAAATTTTATAAAAGGAATGAAAAATAATGATGCTTAGAAGCATTTGCTGTTTAGTCTAAGATTTGAGTTCAAATCCATATTACCCAAGTAAAATATGAAGAATGATTGCACATGCCTTTTGAGTCACTCCTAGTTGACAGAGATAGACAGATACCAGCAGATTGTTGAGCAGCCAACCTAGGAGGAATCGTGGAGTTCTAGTTCAATGAGAACCCAATCTAAAAGTGAAAAGAAAGTCATCTATTAAATTTTAGGTATATAAAGCTTGAGGCTCTGATGAATTGTCTACTTTTCCAAGGCATTCAGGGATATATAGTTCTTGAAAGAGAAACATTAGAAGCCACAGTCTCACACTTACCATGGTGGCAAGGAAACAAAATTTATTACTCCAGGAGACTACATATAGTGTCTGGGTAAGTTGAGGCCTTTCCTGGAGTTTCTTACATCATGCTTGGTGTAAAACAGAGAAACGAGTATTCCAAATAGCAATTCAAATTTTAAGGAGTTTCCCTCAGTTTCCCTAACTATTCATTGGCACTTTATACCAAACATTCCACATGTCAAAGGGAAACAATATATCCTGGCTATTCTTTCACTTCCCTTAAAATTGAGGGGATAATTTTGATACTATTAGTATTTTCTTTTTTTTCACCTTTCAGATTATGATGTGATTGTTATTGCCCCTTGATATGGGGACTCCAAAACATCCCGTTAATGTTGTATCCATTACAGTTTGATATAAATTTAAAATTGCGAAACTCAAACAAGAGTTATGAAATCCATCACTACCTGTGAACAAGTGCATGAAGGAAAACCCAGGAGGCTTCAATCCTACAGAATTTTCTGGAAGAATCTCAGGGTTCTGAAAATGGTAGAAATTTTCTTCTTGGTGGAAGTTGTCCGTTTGTTATAAGATACACATCTTTTTAGATTAAATTATACTATAACAAATTCTTCAACATATGTTTGCACAATATCACTTATGTCTTTTTATGTGCACATGCATGGCCCCTTCTCCAGTAATTATTGTCATATTATCTGAATTATATTAGTTAGAATATACAATGATGAAAACATAAACATTATCTTCTGTTTTCTCTTCTAATTTCATTTAGTTATCATTACTTGATTGTTCTTTCCTACCTGCCTTTTCCCAATCACTTTATATCCTTTACGTTTTAATATTATTTCCTCCTCATATTAATTTTAATGTTTTTATATTTTCCTTTCTTCTTTTCTTTAGTTATTCCTCCCTCCTTTTCTTCTTTCATTCTCCCTTCCTTAATTTCTTTTACTTTTATGATTCAAATCGTCCATTTAAAATGTATGAAGATTTTGTTTGCAGACAGCACTCATATCAAACAATATTACCTCAAGGGAGTCTTACACTTATTATGAAGAGAAAATGCTGTAAAATTTGTAATTTTGTTTCCATATACGAAACTAGTTTTTCTAGTGGAAGAGTATTATAAATGAGCATTAGGCAGTGTATTTTCTTAGGGAGAACATTAGCAGGAGAGATTTAAATGATGTAATGGAAGGTTGTTCAAACCTGTGAAATATGAAGAATTCCTTATGACAAGTTTGGATTGACTTGTGACTTATCTAAGTAGAGTACATATATGGCAAATTAATTGAATCATTTAAACTTTGATGGTCTTTCTCTAAAACGTGCATAGCATCCCTACAAGATTTGTTGGGGTCAAAATTTAGGAAGTCTGGCATCTATGAACTTACATAATACAGAGGCAAAGCTTTTAAGATACTCACTCATCACAGGTGGAATAATGGGTGCCACACGGACACCTAATACTTTCATATTTGAATGAACATATTTAAGGATAAGTCAAGGAAGTAGAAATTCATCTACACCTCAAACAATTGAAGACATCTCAATGTCATGCTTTATGTAGGATGCCATATCTAGTATTAGAGCTATCCACGTTCAAAGAATGAAGAAGGTGAATACTTGTAGAAGCCACATACAAAGACAAATTTACAAGAATCTGAGTTTCACAGAGGTTATAGTCCAAATATCAGAAAAGATAAAACTCCCATTCTTTGGATAGTTATATATTTTTTAGTGAGAACAAGTAAGACAAGTAATCATTCCAGACAGTTGACTTAAAATAAGAAAATTCTCCTGTTGAGATCTCCAAGCTTGTCTACATGAATCAGGGACATTGTCAACAATAGAATCTTCACAGATTGAGGTGTATATAGATAGAATGTATAAATTCTCATGTCACAGAGAGTGTGGTATTTTTCCAGGTATCTCAACAAAGATCTCAAAATTAACCAAATTGCCTCTGTTAGTGAAGGGAAACTGCTTGAGTTATAAAATGTATTCCCCAAACAAATCTACTAGGAATCTAGAGAAAAGAATCAATTCTTGGTCCTTTTACAAAGGAATATATGTGAGCATGTAAGTCAATTCTGTATCCTATATTCATTGTTACCAGTTTCTGCCTGTTTGTCAGTACCACATTGTTGAAATTTTTTTTAAAACCATGTCATGGGTCCAAGAAGCCACATGGAGATGAAATAGAGTGTTGTCGTTGGATATTTTACTCTCCCCAGAGCAATATCCATTGTACACACTTAGATATCAGCATGCATTGAGGCATCTGACAAAATTACTCAGTCAACAGCACATAAAGTCACTAAATACAGTCTGAGAAAAAGTTATTCAAAGGCTTTCAATTGTGGATATCCTCTTTCTTAAGAAGTAAACTTGGAGTAATATATGAAGCCTCAGAAATATCCATCAACAGTTGAGTTTTCCATTGTTTCTATTTTGTAAGATTTCAAGCTATTTTTTGCATTATTTTATTTTTGAGACAGGGCTTCTCTGTGGCTTTGGCATATGTCCTAGCACTAGCTCTTCTATACTAGACTGGGCTCAAACACATAAATGCACCTTCCTCTACCTCCCGAGTGCTGGGAATAAAGACATGTGCCACCACCACCCGGATTCAACTACTCATTATGCTGCATTAAGATTCATATGGAAGTTGCTTTTCTCTAATGATATACCTATCCTACTTAATCTATCTGAAAATTACAAAAGTCTATATAAACTTTGTCAGCACCACCTGAATCCATTATGAGTCCCTCACCTTTTAAATTAGTTTCTGAAGATAGATGAGACTCCAGACACACTGTTCTTGTCTAGATTCTGTTGTTACACACTAGCAGTCTTAAGTTCTGCCTCAGGGCCCAGTGTTGACAATTTTCATTCTGAGACTTCTAGAGTCTCTTTCAACTAATAATATGGTAACGTGGTTTCTGAAAATTGAGGATGTGCCTTTGAGTGTAGTGGAAGGAATCTGGCCTTCTGGGAAACAGTGTCTTCTACAATATCCATATCCAACATCATGCCATTTCGTCAAGCTTGGAGAATCAATTATGATCAAAATTGGCTAAGGATGTGAGGTGACTCATGTTATTCTTGTGGTTGGCATGTATGGAGAAAGGATTTGGAGTTCTCAACAAGAAGCAATTTAGTAAAACTAAGTTATTAAAATAAATTGCCTTTCCATTTGAAAATCTACCCTGAAATAGAATTGTCTTACTGATTATAGCTGTGGATTTTTGTTTATTTATTATTTGTTTTTTAGTTTACTTGCTTGGTTTTCATGTCATCACTTGGATTTAGTAGCGTATACATTGTACACGCATGGTAAAGTTTCTTTCTTCTATTGAAATTCAAGGATATTTAAAGTTTGAGGCCCTGATGGAGTGAGTACTTTCCAAAGGGATACAGGCATCTAGAATTCTTGAAAGAGAAACATTAGAAGTCACAATCTCACAATTGCAATCGTGGCCATCTTTAGCAGGAAACAAAATTTATTTCTCCAGGTGTCTATATAAAGTGTTTGTGTAAGTTGGGAATTTTCCTGGAGTTTCTTACATCATTCTTGGTGGAAAAAAGGAAACCAAAATTCTAAAGAGGGATTCAATTTTTATAGAGCTCCTGGCCTCACTTTCAGTACCTATTCATTGGCAATTTAAATCAATCCATTTCACATGCCCAGGGCACACAAAATAACCTGGCTATTCTTTGACTTCCCTTAAATTTGGGGGGATAATTTTGCTCCTCTTAGTGTTTATTGTTCTTTTTCACAGTTTAGATTATGATATGATTGTTATTTCCCCTTGATATCGTGACCCCAAAATATCCCATTTATGTTGTGTCCTTTCCAGTTTTAAATAATTTTAAAATTGTGAAAACTCAAACAAAAAGTAAAATATCCAACACTATCTGTGACAAAGTGCATGAAGGTAAACCCAGGAGGCTTCAACCCTACAGAATTTTCTAGAAGAAACTTTGTTTTGCTGAGCATGGGAAAAATGGACTTCTTATTGGAATAAGACAAATTGTTATGTGATATACATCTTTTTAGATTATATTATAGTATATTAAAACCTGCATTATATATTTTAACTGAATCACTTATTTCTTTTCATTAGCACATTCATGGTCCCTTTACCAATAGTTATTGCTATACAATAAAATTATATTAATTAGAATATATACTTCTGAAATCTTAAATATTACCTTTTCAGGTTTTGGTTCTAATTTCATTTATTTAATCACTATTTGATTTTTCTTTCTTACATGCCATATCCTAATGACTTTATATCCTTTATTTTTAATGTTATTCCCTCCCCATATTCATTTTGATTTTCATTTTATATTTCTTTTCTTCTTGTATTTAGTTATTCCTCCCTTATTTCCTTCTTTATTCCATTCTTTTCTTTATTTTTCTACTGTGAAGTGTCCTTTTCAAAAATCTGAAGACTTGGTTTACAGACCACTTCTTGTAACACTATATTATTTCAAGTGAGTATTACTGTCATTTTGAATAGAAAATGGTGTGAACCCTGCAGTTTTGTTTGAATATAGACAACTAGTTATTCTAGTGGAAATATAAAATTAAGAAGAATAATGCAGGGTAATCTCTTAGCCAGAACAAAAGCAGAAAAGGTAACCAGGAAGCAACGAAAGAGTTTCATTTCACAAGTTTCCATTTACTTTGTGGCTTATCTAGCTAACAAACATATAACATTAAATAACTGAATCATTTACACTTTGATGGAATTTCTCTGAATCATGAATAAAATCCCTGCAAGATTTGTCAGGTCAAAATTAGAAAGTCTGGAATCCAAGATTTTCTTTATTACAGAGTCTATGCTTTTCAGATACTCTTTTGACGTGGCCCGGGTTGTCTCAGCCCTAAGCTACCACAGCCATTAGCTTCTACCTGAGTGAGGGAGCATGGGCTTGGAACCTCTTAGCAACCCAGTGGTGATAAAGAGCAAACACAGGCATCTTGTCATCCTTAGAGAGCTCTCAGTTCCATGCAGTAAAACTAGAGTCTCTTGTTTATTTAGAATGTTCTTGGCTGTTTCTTAAGCATGCTTCTATGGCTGTGAGGAGGCCACTTTTATCCTTCTGTTGACTCGTCTCTGCTAGCTGGCCCTCACTATCTCTCCTCAATTGTTATTTACACACCTAGCCCCTTTGTCCAGGTGCAGGCCTATTCAAATGCTTTGTTCTGTAGAGATGCAAAGTAGGAGACATTCTTACACTGAGGCTATGCTGAACAATAGCAGACTTACTCAAAATTACTAATACAGTAGTGTGCTGGAGCTCCAGGGTGCTCCTGTTTAGTGAAACCAGAGGCTATACCTCAAGACATTCTATAACAGAACTATTTTGGTCCTCCCACAATACATCTATCTTAAATTAATAAAAAGAAACCTGTGCAACTGCATCAGTACAGATGACTGTGCCTGTCGTAGGAGGTTCCTTTTAACCTACCAGGGATTCCCATCATGGTATCATGCATTCTGTCATGCGTGTTCTGTCTTAGGATTCCCTGAAGGCAAGGAAAATCATACCTCTCTCTGGCTGGAACCAGTCACTGTAAAACAAATATGGTTAGTGGGTGATGGGTCATGGTCCAGCTCCAAGTGTTCCTGACTCATAAAGAATCCTCCAGGAAGTAGCACCTGAGCTTTCACGGCTGCAAATGGTCTCCTGTGGGATTGAGACATATAAAAGTTAAAACGGCCTTTTAAAATCTGCGTGGGAATGCCTCTATTGCCTCAGATACAGATCTTAGTACAGTTTGCTTCCTAAAACATACTTCTATCCTAAGGCTTGTAAATTACATTTTACATTCCTGTTACAATGTACTCTGAGATCTAGTTTCTAATAACATTTGCATAACACATATAACAAAGTTACAAACATTTACAATTTCATCATAAACATACATTAATGTGAGTTACAATACAATCAATAGACAATAAGATATTCTCACAATGTGTGGGATATGAACAATTTCACAATTCTAAACCTTTTTCCTGTATTCCCTGCCTGGGACTCAATGTCCCTTGAAACTGTCTATTTCTTGCCCAAAGGCTGAATTTCTGACATCAAGTTTGTAATATCAGTCTTTGAATGTTAAATAAAAGTCTTTTGTCCATGTCTTCTTTAAGCATTGTGAAGGAGCTTCTATTACTCTGGTTTATGCCAGTATTCCACTGTCCTAAATGGGTCCTTTTTCCCATGGGAAAACTGGCAAAATAGTTTTGTCCATCTAGATGTGGCAAAAAGGCAAGCTATTTGTTGTCCAGTTCTTAGTCTGATCCTGGATGAGCATTCCCGGATACAGATAGGTGGATGTAGTCCATCTGTAGGGAAGCTGGGACTCTGGAAGGCATCTCAAAACAGGAACTGGGTGTGTCTCCTTTCTTCCTCTGGCTGTAGGTCAGATGTCCTCAAAGTTCACTGTTTCACTCCAGCTGGTTCAGACAGTCTCCCAAGGCCTCAGGTCCAATTCTTCTCTGCTCCATGTATCTCAGCAATTGCTTCAGTAGCCAGCATGCCTCATTCTCCACCTTCAAGAAAACACAGACATGCCATCAACCCCAAATAATTATAGGGTCTGGTCCCTTCTGTTCATCTCTCCATTTGACCTGAGCTAAATTCGCTCCATTTCCGTCATGCCAGAATCTGTCTGTAACAGATTGCTCATTGGCATCCATTTTTTTAAAATTTAAAATAAACAGTGAGTGGTTTAATGCATCAGGTAGAATGTGGGCGCAGCTCCTCCCTTTTTATCTTAGAAGCTGTGTTTTTAAGGACATTATGGGCCTGTTCTAAAATCCTTGTCCTGGAGGATCACAAGGAATATCTGTCATTTGATCAGTTTCTCAATAAGTATAAAATAACTGAAATGCCTCATCATAATGTCCATATCTATTGTCTGCCTTTATAATTTCTGGAAGTCCCATGTAGGCAAAAACATCTTATAAAAAGTGACTTATTATATCAAGAAATCTGAATACATGACAATCGCCACATGTATGTATTTATAACTTGTCAAACTCTCTAATGAGTAACATCCATTTGTCATAGATGGTTAGGGAGTTGACCTCGAGGATTTTCACCTAAATTAGCCATAGCCATAGCCATGTTGTGGACATATTCCAAATTGTTTGATGATTGGCAAGCAGTCTCTCTGCTTAGGCCGAATTGTTTTCTTAGACTTTTGCTATTTTGATGCAGAAAGTTACAAGACTGTAGAGCTTTCTCTATGTAAGGCAAATAAAACAATTTTGTTAATCTGTTGGCTCATTTCATTTGGCTAGTAATCAGGGAAAGACCTTATTTAATAGATTTCCAGTGTGACCCTTAAACCCTGGCAATGCTCCCAGGTGAATAACATTTTGAATTTGCTCAAATAATATTTTAATTTGACTATGTATGGAACTGTTTCTATTACCTAAAGAGCCTTAAAGACATGATTGTCAGTATACAAATTAGATGAATTATTTATCAGGATGTGAAAGACCATTGCAACCGCTTGCAATTTGACTATTTGAGCTGAAGCCAGAGCTGTCTGCTCCATCTATTTCTTTTTACCAATAACATATGTAAGCGATTCTCTCATTAGAGCCATAAGTAAAAACTAACATAGCATTTTTATAGTACTATTTATTTTTTTACAATTTTTGGAAATATAAAAGGATGAATTAGTATAAATTGCAACAGTCCATGAGCTAGAAACTGATTAGCAATCAGCTTCCTGAAAACCGAACAAAGGCAATCGCCCATGAATCATTGTTCTGAAGCAACCAATTAAACTGTTGCTTGTTGTAAGGACATGTAACATACTTGGTTCTCTCCTAAAAAACATCCTAGACTTCATATGGCATTTCTCTGCCATGCAGCCTACTGTTTTAAAATAAGGGTTTAGTACTTAGGCTGGCGAGACAGGTAGGTGTTACCACCATAATGTTTCCTTCTGCTATAGAACAGAAGTTGGACTATGCTTTATGGGGAGCACATAAGCTTCCCATTGTTTTGCATAGTCAATATATCTGATGATGCTGCATTGCCTCCTCTAATAATAGAACTTGTCTACCTTCTTAGTTAGGTGTCTGGATAAATTGGGATCACTACCTCCATATGGAAACTTATTTGAAGTATTTAAATCATCATTAGATGCTACCCCAAAAAGGTATTCAACCATTGAATATTTTTAACAACTTCTAACAATAATTGTAAACTATCCTTTCTAATAGTTATCTATTAAGTCTTAATTCCTTTAGAATACAACATATATCCCAAACAATTTTTGACATTTATTCAAAGTTTCTGAGTAGCCTTTTCTAATTTAACCTTCAAAGCTGACAAGCTGATAAGACCTCATTTGCATCTTAGCTGATCTGGTCTAATTTGTATTACAAAGACACATTAAAGCTGTGAATCTAACAGGTTGGCTGTCTCCTGAGGCTTCTTTTTACAAACCCTTTTTAAAATCATATATCAACTTTTACTTTCTAAATTTTCCTTTTTTAACCATAAAAATTAAGGAAGATCTGTATCATTTCCTCTGCCAAATATTTTTGACTATATTAAAGTGATTTTGATAGTATTTTAAAAAATATATTCGAGGCAATGTAAATATCTCTGTAATCTTATCCAAGGCAATTTAGGCATTTCCATTCATCCGCATTCATAAATTCACAATCATGTCACACATCCAGGTGTGGCCACACCGTTCATTCATATCTCGCATACATCTCCAATTTCTCCTTATGTGTAGGTTATGATCAGTTTGTAGAAAAGATAAATCCCTAATTAAAATTTCTCCTGACACAATAGCTATAGTCAATCCTTGAAATATGAGCATCCAAAATTTGAACAGATCTAAGCTTAAATACGTTGATATGTTGCCCTTTCTTTTCTATAAGTCTCAAAACAGTTTCTTTCTGGCTTTATCAATAGCATTATATACATTTGACTAGGCATCAGCCATGAAGGCAGTTCCCAAGACTATAAGTTACCCCAAGGAGCCTCAGGATGTCTGCCACCCTTTCAGCCATTTTGTCCAGCCTGCCGCAGATGCCAACACAAGGTGGCATCGAGCCACTGGATGTGGGCCAGGAGACTGCAGCCACTGCCTGGATTGACATTGGCCTTAGCTCGACCATTGCCCTCCGAGCTGCTGGAAAATCTGTGGCTGTATTTTGGGCACAAGCCTGATACCCTATTTTCTCTTTTGTTGGGACTCTGTCTGACATTGTGCCGTTCCTGAACATGTCTAAAGCAACCTTTAGAAGGCTCTGTGCATTTCTTTCTCCCTTTGCCTTCCTTTTTCTGTAGGAATAACATATTATTAAATGAAGTTCCTGTAAGGCAGCCACCATCACTAATCCCTGAGTGTAAGCTAAGTCCATATCTGAAAAATTCTTAATGAACTTGCCTACATCTGTCCTCCTCCTGTGAGGCCTTAGCTTGGCCTGGCATGCAGTACCAGCATTCTGTTAAGCTAGCTGTTTCACAATCAAAGTTTTAACATCTGTGTCTCTAACCTTTTTGTATAATGTCTACACAGGCTTAGAAACCAATTCTGAACTAACTCCCTAGTTCCTTGCCTGCTCTCTATAACAAATTTCCTTCTCCTGACCTCGGTTACCCACTTTCAATTTCCTTGGGGTGAGGCTTCTACAGCGATATTCCCTATTAGACTCTGTGTAAAAATTACCATTGGTCCATACTGGACATAAGCCAATTTTAGTTCCTTGAGCTGTTTGAATGGTATTGGTGCATGCACCTTTTTTGTATTCCTCTGAGCCTCTCTCTCTCCCTGATCCGAGGAAACCTGTATATTCCTTATCTCCTGTAAGATATCTTGCTAAAACTTTCAAGTCTCTTAGCTCCTGCTGAATTTTACCATTGAGTATTTGCCTTTCTGTATTTCCAGTTAAAATGGAGGAAGGAGGTGAAGACTTCTGCATCTTAGTACTTATTAACTCTCTCTTCCTGTTCATCCCAATCATTTGTCCTGTATTTTCTTTACCATCCAGCTGCTCCTTAGTAGGTGAAGAGGTTTTTGTTCTCCATTGCATTCTTAATATCTCCCGAGGGCATTGGTGAATGCAAGGCCAAACATTTGTCTTCGCAGGTCCCTGCACAACTCAAAACGCTGCGTCACAGCAGTTGTGGCTTTTGCAAGCAGGAATGGTCCTTTTAAAACTCTTAAAACTCTAAAATCTCCTGTACTTGCTTTCACTTTGTTTTAGCTCTCCTGGCTATTAAACTGTACTCAAGTAATTAAAAATATAAATAAAAATATAATCATCTGTCTAACAATTACCTGCCTGATTTCTCTAGCTATATACATTTTACTTTCAAGGATTACTTACTTCTCTTTACCAACTGGCTAATATTCCTGTTTCATATTTGCAATTAACTGGATTTTTCATTCCGGAGTTTAACACACTACATTTTACCATTTTGTCACCTGACTGACATTTCAGTCTCACATCTACTTTGTTCACCTTCTCTTATTTATTTGTGCACATTCTATTTCTTTAAGGGTTAAATAACCCACTTTATCCTTTTTCGTCAGCTGCTAGCTAACATCTTCCTATTTTATATTACAAATATCTGTTTCCTATTTTTACAATTATATACAGTTTTATTCCTTACTTAATGCTGTTCACTCACCACATTTGACTACTTCTTTCTTCTTTTTTCTGTGCGTGCTTCTTCTCCGACTGGTTTGACACTGATGACCATCTCTTCGAATTATCCATACCTCTGCCTGCCCATTGCTTCCTTGGTGTCCTTTTCTTTGTGGTGTCCATGGCTTCTTCTACCATTCTCAGGCCCCACGTTAGGGCACCATTTTGTTGTGGACCTGGCCATCTCAGCCCTAAGCCACTGCAGCTATGAGGTTCTGCCTGAGTGATGGAGCATGGGCATGGAACATCCTAGCAACCCAGTGGCGATAAAGAGACAACACAGGCATCTTGTCATCCTTAGAGAGCTCTCAGTTCCATGCTGTAAAACTAGAGTCTCTTATTTATTTAGCATGTTCTTGGCTGTTCCTTAAGCATGCATCTATGGCTGCGAGGAGGCCATTTCTGTACTTCTGTTGACTCCTCTCTGCTAGCTTACCCTCACTTTCTCTCCTCACTTGTTTCTCACACACCTAGCCCCTCTGCCCAAGTGCAGGCCTATTCAAATGCTTTGTTCTGTAGAGATGCAAACTAGGAGACATTCTTAAACTAAGGCTATGCTGAACAATAGCCGACTTGCTCAAAATTACTAATACAATAGTGGGCTGGAGCTCCGGGTTGCTCCTGTTTAGTGAACCTAGAGGCTGGACCTCAAGACATTCTATCACATAAGTATTTTGGTCCCCCACACTCTCTGACCACATGTAGACTAATTGGTAGCACATGGGCAGCTAATACTTTAAGATAATATTTTACTGAATAAATATGAAGAAATGGCAAGGAAGGAGAAATCCATCAACCCATCAAAAAATTCATAAGACATCCCAAAATCATTCTTGCATATTATAATGTAGGATGCCATATCTAGTATTAGAGCTATCCAAGTTCAAAGAACAAACAATGTGATCACTTGGACAAACTACATACCAACAAAAAATAAGAAGAATTTGATATTAATACAAGTTATATTCCAATAATCAAAAAGTAAAACTACTATTCTCTGGACAGATAACTTTTTTTATGAGAACAGCTAAGACTCAAAATGTAGAGAGAAGTAATCTTTTCAGACATTTGAAATGAAAAAATGTCCTGTGGAGACCTTCAAGCTTGTCCACATGAATCATGGACATTGTTAACACTAGTGGTTTCATACACTGAGTTTTATATAGAAAGAATATATAATGTCTCCTTCCACAGAGGGGGTAGTCTTTCTAGAGATCTCACCAAAAATTTTAAAATGGATCAAGTTGCCTCTGTAGGCTCATGGCATAGGAAATGGAACCTTGTTCTTGAGTTATAAAATGTATTCCCCAAACAAATCTACTAGGAATCTAGAGAAAAGTATCACTGTTGGTGCTTTTACATTGGAATATATGCAAGCATGGGTATCAATTTTGTTATCTATATTTGCTTTTACCTAGTCTGCCTGTTTACCAAGGCATATGTCACTGTACAAACATTGTGAAATTCTTTGAACCTCTATAATGGGTCCATGAAGCCACATGAAGGTGTAATACAGTATTACCATTAGATATTTTACTCTCCCAAAAGATATTTTACTCTCCATTGTATATGCTCAGACACCAGCATGTATTGAGGGTAGTTTTCTGTGATTGAAACCTATGGTGGTTAAAAAACTATGGACCAAAGTGAAGAGTGCAGATTCCAGGGCAGGTGTGACAAAATCCAAAATAGTTTCACAAGAGAAAGCAAAAACACAGCGCCCAGTTCCTTTGGTGGGCAGATTTGGGAGTAAATCAAATTATAACAAGCAAGGATTCTAATGACAAAATATACAAGGGAGGAACTTCTCTCTGTCCCCTTCATACATTCTCCACAGAGTCACATCTAGAGTCCCCTGATGTTTCTGGCCTCTCTATAATCACTCCTACTTGGGATCTACAATGGTCTGGATTATTGTGGCCTATACTCGAAATTGAGGCCACATATTTCTGGTGTGAAAAGTTAGTTTTGTAAAGCCTGGTTGGAGGCAGACTGAGCCATCCAACAACTGCCACCATTCCTATCTTGGACTTGCACCAACTGGAAGAGGTGAGTGTCTGGCCTTTTCTTACCCAACTTTCCCTGTCTAAGTCACCTGTTCTGCAACCCTCAGTCATATCTAACCAAGGAGTCACACAGAGAGCAATCTAGTATTGGAGCCTTGGACCGAACTGCACGCACAAAGATAGAGCTTTAGACCTATAACCTCCAAGAGAGGGAGAGAACCCATCTGTAACTGCTGGAATAAGTGATGGGAAGATGACAGTATAAGCACACATTCAACCATAGAAAGACTATTATGACACCACCAGAGTCTTGGGAATGTACACCAGCAATTTTCTGTCTTGTATTCCTGTCCAGTGGTGATAGTGGGTTGTTCAAGTCTCCCACTATAAGTGTTTGAGGTTTTATGTGAGATTTGAGTTTTAGTAATGCTTCTTTTACAAATGTGGATGCCTCTGTATTTGGTACATAGGGGTTCAAAATAGAGACTTCACCTTGATTGATTTTTCCTGTGATGTATATGAAATGATATTCTTAATCTCTTTTGATTACTTTTAATTAAGACTATTTTTTAGATATTAGGATGGCTACACCAGATTATTTCTTAGGTCCGTTTGGTTGGAAAAAATGTTTTCCAACCATTTACTATGAGGCAATGTCTGTATTTGGAGTTGAGGTGTGTTTCTTGTATGAAGAGGAAGGATGGATTCTGTCTTTGTATCCACTCTGATAGCCTGTCACTTTTTATAGTTGAGTTAAGACCATTGATATTGAAAGATATTAGTGATCATTGATTGCTGATTCTTGTTTGTTTTTTATTTGTGTTTGTTGGTGGAATTGTGTGTGGATTTCCATTTTTTGGCTTTTGGTAATGTGCTATTACATATTGCCTTTGTATTTGGGAGTGTAGCTAACTTCCTTGGGTTGGACTTTTCCTTCCAGTACTTTCTGTTGGGTTGGATATGTTGATGTCTACTGTTTAAATCTAGTTTTGTTATGGAATATCTTGTTTTCCATCAGTAGTGATTGAAGGCTTTGATGGGTATACTAGTCTCAGGTGGCATCAAGGGTCTCTTAATATTTGTGAAATATCTATCCAGGACCTTCTGGCATTCAAAGCATCCATTAACTTGTCAGGTGTAATTCTGATAGGTCTGCCTTACATGTTACTTGGGATTTTACTTTGCTGCTCTTTGTAATCTTTCTGTATTTTAGATGTTTGTTGTTTTGATTTTTACATGGAAGTCAGACTGCTTTTGTACATAATATTTGGTGTTCTATAGGCTTCTTGCACTTTCACAGGCATGCCCTTCTTTTGGTTGGGAAAGTTTCTTTTATGATTTTGTTGAATATGTTTTCTGTACCTATGATCTCGGCTTCTTTACCTTCTTCTATTCCTACTATTATTCTGTTTGGTGTTTTTGTAGTGTCCCATATTTCCTGTATATTTTTAAAGGATATTTTGGACATAGGATTCTCTTTGGTTGATGAACTATTTCCTCTAGTTTATCTTCAGAACCCAAGATCTCTCCTCCTTCTCTTTTATTTCGTTTATTATGCTTGCATCTGTAGTTCCTGTTCATTTACCCAGATTTTTTTTTTATTTCTGGCATTCCTCAGTTTGTGTTTTCTGTATTGTGTCTTTTTCTCTTTTCATGTTTTCAAGTGGTTGAATTCTCCCTAAACTCTTTGTTTATTTATTTGCTTTAGTTGCTTCCTTTAATTGATTTCTTATATTTTTGTTTCATATTTTCTTTGATTTCTTAAATATTTTTCTTTCCTTTCTTTTAGGGATTTTTCTCATTTTCTCTTTTAGTGCCTCTACCTTCTTCATTAAGTTGTTTTTAAGGCCCTTCTATTCTTCTTTATCTAGGTTGGGATGTTCAGGTCTTGCTGGTGTAGAATCTCTAGCCTCTGTTAGTGTTATGCTAGTCTTTTGTGTCTTAAAGTGATCTTACACTGTCATCTTTCCATCCCTTCTTCCAGTGTGTGCATGTGGGGTCTCTCCCTCTCTTGTTGGTCCAAGGCTCTAATGGCAGCAGATGCTAAGTGATTTGATGTGCCTCCAGGTATCACTGTAGTCTCATAAATTCTATGTATTAATATGTGGTATATATACTTATTAATATTTTTTAACAGGGTATTCTCTTAACTCAAGGGCCACTATACTGCTGTATTTTAATGCTGAATGCCTGTCAGATGAGATTTGTCTGACAAAAGCTTTTATATGTCATCTGATTCGGGGTCATCAGTTTGTCCCCACCTAAACTAGAGATACCAGTCATTCCATTTACCACAGTTGACATCCTGACCACTCTACCTTTTTAATGTACCGGGGCTCAGGATTATCAAGTAGAGCACAGAGCTGAATTTCTTTGCATTATGGTGGAAACTGTTGTGGACCTCGTTCTTCAGACATCTGTCTAAACATCTGAATAAACTTAAGGAAGTGATCCATCTTACACTGGAATCTGTGAGATTTTTCTATATTCTATCCAGGCATGAACCATTATTGAATTCTCTAGGAATTCTCATGATATTTCTCTGTGACTTTTGGTTCCCAAGACCTCCCTCACTGAGGGTGAGATATATTGAACCACTACATATGGGAATTCCATTCTGCCTCCTCCAATCAAATAATCATCTTCAGTCTAATTGGCCCCCATATGACAACCTTAGGCCAAGAGTCTTAGACCTTTCTCATAGAATGGTCTCTACCCTCAATCTATATCCAAGTTGACCTCTGTTTTCTTCTCATCAAGGAGATCTCATACCTTTTTCTCAGTCTGCTGTGACCAATGGAGACGGAGACATTCTACTTCTCTTCAATATTAGCATTGTTCTGCTCTGATTTGTGGCACCAGAACCTAATATGACCACCTAGTGTCTGGATCCCAAATCTAAAGCTTTCAATCATGCATGATGACTGACATGCAACTTTGGGCTTTGTTCTCTGCATGTTGCAAACTTCAGGAAAGACTTTTAATATTTGTACAACTTAGGAATATTGGATTGATGATACATTTGTTATGAATAATTTATGTCTTCTCCCAGCAGGACTGCTTCTAAGCTTCCCAAGGAAACTCCAGAGCATGCTACCTCTCCTTCTTTCAGGGAGATATCATTATCTACTTGAAGGTCTTCCTGAAACAATGGAGGTTGTGACACATAAAGATGACAGAGGTTAATTTCTGTCACTCTGTGATATTCTTAAAATATCTGCCCCTGTACTTACCTCAGGAACAAGATAATCATAACAATGTAATCTCAAAAAAGTAAACAATATTTGGTTGGCTAGAAGGGTTGGCCACATGTCAGATTAGAAGTCTCTTCCTCCTATAAACTCAGGAAAATATTTTGCATATGCAGCAACAAAGTTAGATTAGCTGAAGATAAATCTGTCTTATATTGATGGGAAAATAATAGTATGGAAGAATGATAAAAGCAGATGTCAGAATCTCCCTTTCCTAGAAAAGTTAGTGCATACAGAGCCACTGTGGTATCATATGATCAAGGAGCAAAATAATAACAGAAATAGCCATATCAACAAATTCAATAAAGATAAAAATATTATTATCCCAAAATTTAATTAATAATTTCAAAAGCTTTGGTCTGAGGATTTTCTTGGAAACTCTGACCATTAAGAGTTAACAGTACACTGCCTGAGACAGGGTAAACTGCCTTGGCTGTTGAGGAGGGTTTTTTTTTCTGCTTGGCATCATTTAAACACAATAACTGCCAGCCTGAGAGAAAGATGTAATATGCATTTAGAGTATTAAAAAAAATGGATATAGGGTTGATTAGTGAAAATGATTGGAAAAGATTACTCTGTTGACTAAACTTGCATGAAAATGGTTACAAAAGTTAACTTGGTTCTGTCACTATTTATCAATGATGACTAAACTTATGACCCCAGATGTGCAAGAAACATGTCTTTAAGAAACACATGTCGGCAAAAAAATCTTCTATGATTTACGTTTTGGAATGATAGGAATCTATCACTGCTAACTGAATTTTTTATATGTAAAGAAGAATTCTTATTGCTACTTAGTCAATTTGCAGCCAAAACCACGTTCTGGGCCACTCTTTCTCTCACCTGCTCCTTGTCCCCATGTGGAACCTGATAAAAAATCTTCAGTAGCCCTGGGTAGTTAGGTAAGCTTTTATCACTCTAGCTCTATAAGTTATCTTGTACACTAAAATGGCAATAGCTCCACATTTAACTTTAAGCTCAAAATTGCTCTTAGTATCCAGAAATATTGCTGGTAGCACATGAAATTAAGGATTTTTTTCTATTTCGAAAAATAGTATTGTTCTAGATTGCATAGTATCATTAAGTTGCTTATTGTATGGTGTTCATTTCCCAAATATTAATTCTACCAGTATAGGTTTAATGTCTTTCCACTTTGTAGGAATTTTTCTTAAAATTTTCCCCTAAGACTAGAGTTTACTTTCTTCTTGATTATATTTATGCTTAGACATTTTCTCTTTTGTGTTATTCTGATTATATCTTTCTCAGTTGGTTTGTTGTTTGCATATAAAAAGGACGTTGATTTTTATAAGGTGACTTTTGTCATTTTCCTGAAATTGTTGCCTGTACGTCATGTGTTTGGTATAATATGGGGATGTCCTATGTATAATACCATTTCGTCTGAAAATAGGAATTAATTAAATTTGTCTATTCATATTTGCGTGCTTTAAATTTGTTTCACTTCATGTATTAGTGCCATTCCTCTGTTACAACACTGTAAAGGAGTAGGAATAGTGGGTATCTAGGCTTCTTCAAGATTGTCTTAGGTTCTCTTGTAGTTTTTCTACACATAGTATTGCTTCGACCATATTTTTTTGTGAGAGATAGACTTTAGTATTTTGAAGTAATATTCCTCCATTCCTACTTTCTGTGTGAATTTTAACTTGAAGACATGGTGTATTTTTTCACAGGCTTTTTCTTCATCTATTGAGTTTATCATCTGCTTTGTGGGCTTAATTACATGTTATGAATTTTATATTCATATAATAGAGTTTGTTGAACAATTCCTGTACCCCTGACCTAAAGCCACCTTAATCACAATGGTGATTATCTTCAAATGGGCATGCATTCCTTTCATGTTATATTATTAAATATTTGTTGCCTCTAAGATTGTGATGTTCCTTTTGTGAATGCCGTTCTTTAGAACTTCCATGGCATCAGAACACTTAGCAGCTAAGATAGCAAATTTTGATAATAAAATAAGTAGTCCTTTAAGTTTTGCCTCTACAATGGTACCATTTCTAAGTAATTGAAGACTGTGAGCCATCACTAAACATGAATACATGTTAGAAACACTAAAATAATGCAGTTGGGCTTTGTATTTCTCTCTCTATCTCCTCTCACTCAATACACAAAGAAACACATACAGACACAATCACTTACAAATTCCAATAAATCTATGAAGTCATATTTGCAGGGCTTCTTAGATATACAATATCATTTTCATGAATTTATTCTATTCTATTCTTCAAAGTTGAATGACTCTTATGTTTAAAATTTAAAAATATCCTGATTCGTTTGATAATCTCAGATGAACTTTTGCAAACAGATTTCTGCCTGTCTTTTAAATAATATGGAACATGGAGGCAGAATCAAAGAGTTGGTTATTCAGAAGCTATCAGTGTGTTAGAACTATTAACCACAAAAAATGTAAAGAGGAAAGTAAATCTGAAGCACAATCTAAAATTCTTTTCTGTTGTGTACTTATCAATGGATCTCCACTATTCCTAACTTTTTCAGTTATTACATTAAGTTGGTGTTAAAACATAAATCATTTGTTTCAGGAGTGAGTGATATTTCTAATTATCTTAGTGAATATCTGTGTGCTTTTAAATGAGTTCCATTTCAACAGGTCTTTATTGCATCTTGAATCAATTTATTGAATCATTAAAAAGGGAAGTGTGGCTCATAGATAATAAGAAGTGGAAGAAGATGCAAGCCAGAAAATTGAGGTCTAGTACCTTGACATCGCAGGAGTGGGAAAAATTCATTTATACAGAAAGATGGATTACAGGCAATACTGATTCCATGGTCAAGAGGATATGATGCATATTTCTCAAACTGTTGTTAACTGTGCAAACAGGAAAGAGAAAAATTAACACATGTTTGAGCTGACAGGAAAGATTTCACCATTTAGAGTATATGAATAAAAATTAAATCTAGTGATAAATTGTATAGAGAAGTGATTTGCAAAAACTGTTCCTTTCCTAGAAATAACAATTTCTTATACTTTGCATTTTACAAGAAATAATGACATTGTGTGCCCCAACATGAATAATTAGATTGAGATGTCTCAAAGAATACATTGAAAATAACTAAATGCTTATATCGTATTTGTGACAAGCAATGCTCTTCAATCAGAAGAGGTAAAGCAAAAATTTCAAAATATGTGACATATTTTCTTAATAAAATATTTTGCAATATAAAATTAATAGCAATTCTGAGTGACATGAAAGTCCTCCATACTGCATTATAAATGAAAATATTCTATCTTTCATTTTGTCACTGTAAGATTTTCAGCTTTAAAGACAAATAATATTTTTGCTTAAATTTGCCTAATTTTAAGCTCATTAATTCTTTGTCATATAATTGTTTTTATGTAATTTGCACAAATCCAGTCTGATATCAAGATGGAAGGGCATGGCTTCAGTTTGTAGTTACTGACAGTAGTAGGTCATCGGACAAATATCTGTAAAAGAACATGAATGAGATGGCTAAGAAGAGATAGATTTGTTATGAAAATATAAGAACAGGCCTGCAATGTTTATTGCTAGAAATAACTGAAATGTAACATATGAATAGACATAATCTACTCAAGGACCTTATTGTATATCAATTGAGATATAGATATGTAGCTATTATATATATATATATATATATATATTTTTTTTGAGCTATAGCATATATATATATATATATATATATATATATATATATATATATATATATATGCTATAGCTCAAAAATATTGAGGTTACTTGTAGCCACAACTTCTCAAATGTTTTTCTGGAGGAATTTTCTGTTGTTTAGCAAGTTCTTCAAGTTTTATATATTGTTCATTTGTCAATGTGTGACCTTTTCCTACAGTGCATGAATGACAATGGCAGGGACATATTCATTAGAATTTTTCATATTTTATATTGATTCCTTAGTGTCTTACCTTGATACACAATGAAAAATACCAAATTCTCCAAATTCATCTACCCTGGTTGGTCAATACTGTCAATATTTATTTTCCCCAAGATCAATGAACACATTTAATGAAGTCTAAATAGTGGTATGCCATTACTTTCCAGTGTTTCAGGGTGAATCAGAATACAAGAATTCTTTCTAGAGAATTTACTCATCTGGATACTATTCACTTTCATAAACAGAACACTGTATGAATGCTTGTCAATGTAACTTTCCCATTTCTCTTGATTATATGCTCTAGAATTTATGTTTCAGTTTTCTACCTATGTGATCATATGAAATTCAAAATGGTCTGAACATTGAAAAAATTATATTTAATCCTTTATTGCAGTAATGAAACATGACCATGGATATTTTTAATATCCTCTACCATCACTTTCAGTTTTCAAAGTCTGTGCTACTTAATTTACAATGCAATATAAGAGATTCTCTATACAACCAACAACTGGATTGTCAGCGAATGGACAGCAGTGTGTAAATACAATGATACAGTACTTGGAGTTGAATCTAGCCTAATCATCATTTTCAGAGTGATAATTTCATTACTATTTTAGAGAATTCACTATCATACTTACCAAGAGAAAAAAGCAAGTGTGTTTCCATTCCATCTCTATCCACATTCTTAATGCTAAATATGAGGAAATCTTTGGTTATAACCACGGGTTTAAATATATTTTCTCCTTCATCTGTAATAATAAAGGAAATATTTCAAAACTCGGTGTCATTCATATTTCACTTTGTTTAAGAGCTGCTTGCTAAACATTAATATTGTCCCTGCCTTTAGAAGTCTTCTCATTTAAACTATGATATGACATATATGTGCAAAGGTATTCCTGTACACATAAGTTTAACCCTTCAAATATGATTATGAATACTAAGTATAGATATTTTCGCTTTTATCTGAATTCTTTTTGTCAAGACTTGTGGGAGCACTCTGTGGGGCATTCTTCCTCTTTTCAACTAGACCCCAAATTCTAATTGTCATTTCCAAAAAGCCTAAAACTTTCGTATCATACCATGCTGATATTTGGTGTGTAATTGTATACGTGTGCAAAAATATTCCATACTAATTAGTATTATGCATGAACATTATCATCTTGAGATATTCAATATAGAAAAAGAGGTTATGATGAAAATTTCAATTTACAAAACATTCATCATGTGTCTGCGAGTCACTCTTTGTGTATTTCTGTTTATCTCAGTGCGTGTACATATGTGTGTGATTGTGTGTGTGCATTTGTATCATATTTACACTTACTGACATTTATTGAATAATACATTTGGTCACAGCAAATAAACAGATTTTAGGATATGTTCACATTCGATTAGTGGACTTTTTTTAATGTAATGTTAAGCAAGAATAAGAATTACCAGAAGACTGTCCCCACTTCACTTAATATCAAACTAAATGTCAAACTGTATATAATTTAGTTGAATAGTGTGGCAGTTATTCTAGAAATTCTCACAAAATTGAAGTAGTCAATCTCACATTCTTAAACAGATTTTTCCACTTACTGCTTTTCAAAATTGATATTTATCATTCAAAAGTCTAAATATTATGATCTCTAGAAACTATGAGGAAAGGAAACACTGAAATAACACAGCTAATTTGTATTTTCCATGAAACAAGGATGACAGATAATGTCTGTAATATTAGTACTTTATATCCTGAGGCATGAAATTTGCAAATATGATTGAGGCCACTGAGACCTATTAGAAAGTGGCAGTCCTGTCCAGTAACAAACAGACACTATATAAAACATAACTAAATATTAAGTAGAAATAAATTTGCATACAGGAAATTTTTGGAGACTTTTGGTTAGAATTATTCACATCTTTATCTAATAGTGTTCTTTTCTATGTAAACTTCAGAAGACCTGCAATGTACTTTGCCCAGGTCTTGTACTTACATTGGGTCCTGTAGTTGCCATCTTCTTGCTTGTACCCAATAACTGTTGTTTCTGAGCATTGGCCATTTAAACTAAAAATAAGAGACATGATGGTTTATTCTTTATAACACCAAAATTTATATTAAAGATCTCCAAATGTTATAATGAAGTGGAGAGTAATACAGTCAATGAACGGTATAGAGCTAGGGCCTAATTCCTAGGCCTACCTTATTTTTTGTAATTTTTCTTTAGAATATATTATCATGTTCATAATCACAAACAAGACTTTCTTCATTTGTGTTAATTTTTACAAGTGCCATGAATGCTCTAATTCCTTCCTTATTCAAATGCCACTATTAACTGATTATGATTTGCAACATTATAATTCTTATTTTAGTCTAGGGATAATATACACACAGTTTTATATGCATGTGTTTTGTATGCTTTTGTTTGTAAACTTCAGTTTATGATTGTTGCTGTAAGATCAAAATGCTCTAATCACTTTTCTTCATAATGGTGTTATGCCCTATTTCCTTAAACATTTTCATCCCAATGTCAAAGGGAATCTGAGAAAGGAGTTAGCAAACTGCATTTATCTGACCTGTTTGTGGAATCTTTGTGATCACACCACAGATTGAATAATACAACATGTATGGTTTTGACTCAAATGCTCATATATTCCTTCCAGCTTACTAGAAATGATATACGTAGTGTCTCCTGCATCTAATATCAGAGCATAAAATTCAAACATGGGTTTCCAATTACAAAGATTTCTAAGAAACACCCATAGAATTGGAGACAGTGACTAACCTATGTGTGGTGTCTAAAAGTAACCATATCATGAAATAATATAATCACATTCCTAAAGATGAGGCCTTAAAGATTTTGATCAGAAACAGAACATTTTCCTGTAAATTTCTAATGATAAATACTGAGAAATGCAAATATTCTGCTCAGGTTACATGGTTGACAATTTGCTTACTTTACATAAAATGTGATTTCCAATTTATCACATTCCTCATGACAAGTAATTTGACGAGCATAAAGTCTCATAGTTCCCTGCTTCTCTATCTTCTCAACATTGTCAGCAGCTATGGCAATGCTAACCCAGTCTCCTTCAAGCTGTAAAACAACAAAGACAAAGAGAAGATAAGCACAGGCATTGGGATGGGAAATGGTATTTGCTTCTCTGATCCCAGTCCTTGGAAATAAGTAAAATTACTGGAAATATGAATCAATAATATTTTCATTAGTACATGATTATGATTTTAGGTAAGTAGAATAACACAGGGTACTATGATGACTCAATTGACAAAGCATTTTAGACCTGGGACCTTGGGGAATTGCTCATGGTTTGGCCTCATTTGCTATTGAGGAACCTCAGTCATGCTAGACCAAATTTATTTACCTCATTAAGAGCCTGAGCCAGACCAATTGCTAAAGCCAGAAGCAGTATCTTTGCCATGGTGGTGCCTGCCTTGATCTTCTGCAGAAGGTAAAATTAGGTTATTAGTTTTGAAGGAACTGAATTGACACAGTGTTTTATAAAGCTAATTATAGGGAGTGTCATGGAATCAACCAATTGTTTTGCATTACATGAATTGACGTCTTTCCATTATTTTTTATTTGGCCCTGCTGAATGCTGTATGATCTCATACCCTAAACAAATAAGCTTATTCTTAAGGTCAGGTTATTTTGGAACGATGGAATATTCTTTCAGAAGTAAAGGATTTCCCAGAGAGAGATCATTTGTAAGTAATAATTTTGCATCCAGGAGTATACCAGTATGTAAAGGTCACACAATGTATATGCATATGTAATATATGATTCACTAACAAATGTGACATGCATGTTGAAACCAGTTTCAAGTCTCAGCATAATATAAGTGCAGTTAAAGGAATTTAAAACTGTGCAATGAATAATCAGATTCTTGGAAGCTAAGATGTTAAAACTTAAGATTTCCTATAAGGATGTGGATATGTCTTAACATATTTTTAAACCTTTCCTATTATTGACTACATTATTCTTCCAGTACCTTGAATTTACTGTCAGTGTCACAGACATATAAGAGATATCATTAAAAATAACTGTATAAGTAATAGAAAATGATATTAGATGTCCACTGGTAATACATACAGATACCATTGACTAAAAAATCAAATGAAACACCCTATAAAATACTGATGGTCAGAAATACTGTGCACTTGTACAAATGAGATCTATATTCAAGCTGTAAGTAAGCCTTTACTTTTCCTAGAACAAGGACTATCCTTGCCTTGATGACTTCTTCACAAGTAAAACCCAGGTATATGTTGTTTGTAGACATAGGAACTTGTCATAGAATTTTGGGAAGAAACAAGATTCATATCAGGGCTCTGCAGTACTTGTTTATTCTATGGTTCTTTCTTCTTTAACATGTGGAATAACCTACACTTAGCACTGTTGTATTTTTTTTTTGGTTGGCTTATCCTCAGTTTTATTGTCCTCACCTGACTCCTTGCCAGGATTACTTGGGGGTCACCTCTTAGAAGCAGACCTGCACTCGCCTCCACTGATCCTGGAAACAGCAAATTGGCAAGTGTAATGGCTACTGCGCAGGGGGAGCCTGTGCTGGAACGAGGAGCCAGTGTAGGCCCTGGCTCTCTATGGTCATCATCCACCTAAGTCTCCTAGGCCTGTATCCTTTGCACACAACCCAGGCACACTACCAGGAAGGGGGTTCTCCTATTTGGGGTGCTCTGCAGTGGGAGCTGTCCTGAACCATGCCTTTCATGGAGATGACAGTGCTTCATGTCCATCAAAACTGGCAAGGACCCTGACTGTACCTGCCCCAATTTAGCACTGTAGTCTCACAGCTCAAATGCCTATATTCCTGGAACAGCCTCCAAGTCCCCAGGCTGCTGGGAAGAGGGTTGTCTCTGACCCACTTGGAGGCAGTCAGCTCTTGGAGTCTCCTGATTGGAAAGACAATATTTCACCACCTGCACCTTTCTCCAGCGGTTCCAGTATGTGGAAATCCCAGGCAATCACTATGTCTACATGAACATCCACCACTTTGTGGCTGGAATTGTCAGCCCCTTCCTCAAGAGCTAACCCAGGACTTCTTCGAGGCTGTAGCTCTGTCCTTCGAGCTTGTTCACACTTCCTATCCAGCACCCTCAGCCCACTAAATGTGGGGTGGGTCTCACTGGTATCGAACACCAAGAGGGGCAGCAGAGACTTCTGTGGCAGAGCTAGGGGCATGGGGATATGTTTCTGACCTTTAATATCTGACTTCAAGAAGGGGACAGGGGAGCTCATGGAGATGGGGGAGCAGGACTGGGAAAGGGTCTGGAGCTGGTCCTGGTAGCAGGGTGTGGGGCAATAAAATCCTCTACCATCTTCACTGCATTGCAAATGACTCTGTTGAGGGCAGGGGCTTCATAGAGGGCAAAGGGTGGGAGCAGACAGTCAGGTTTCCCAGCTGTCTTTACAGGCTGGAGAAGGAAAAGCCAGCTCTCTGAAGGCCACATCCTCCTGTGGTCTTGCACTTCCAGCCAGTGGGTACAGAGATGGAGCTGGAGACACAGCAGCAGCTTCTTGGCCTGGTGTCTGCTTCCCAAATCACAGTCCCTGAGGGAGCAGTCCTGTTGGTCCTCTGTTTTCAAAGCCTGCTCTCCAGGGACCAGAACAGCTGAGTATGGTCGGAATTTGCGTTGGACACGCATCAGTTCAATCCTCTGCTTGTCCTCCTCAAACTGCTTGTGCAGCTGTGCCAGATGTTCCGTCTTGGTCTCTCGGTGCTGCCAGTCATAGAAGTTGAGCAGCTCCTTGCGTGCACGTTTCCTTTTCTCCCTCCTGAGAACATGCAGGCTGGCTGCTTCTGTTTGAGGGAGCACAGGCCTGTGGCCCCTGCGGGTCACCTTCACCCAGCCCTCATCATCAGGAACAAATTCCTCCTCCTTGTCCTTGGTCTCCTCCTCAGCTATCTTCTTGTCGTAAGCCTCCATGAATGTGTCTACTTCGACCCTCAGGGCCTCTGGGTCAAATACCGACTCTTCATACTCACTGATACACTTATGAATCCTGCTCCTCACAGAGTGGTTCTCTGTAGAAACCAGCAATCGACCCTTCAGATTCAAGGCAGCTGACACTCCACTTGGCTTGTGGAATACCACATAAGCTACCTGAAAGCCCGGAATGAGCTTCGGGTGAAAAAACTCTGGCTTTGCCTCTTTAGCGCTCATAGCATGGTCAGGCTTCTCTTTCATGTCGACTGTCCTGATGGTGCCACAGGAGGACAGGAGTCGGGACAGGCACTCCTTTGTGCAGTACGGGGGCACATTGAGGACAAAAAGGGTCTTATTGGGAGGCCACGTGGACTGAGTGCCTCCTCAATCTCTGTGCTGTCTCACATACAGGTAATGGGAAGCCTGCTGCTGTTTGGTGAACTTGACAGGAATAGCTGAATAACTCTGTAGGCTGGGTGTGCTCCCCTCATAGCCGCAAGCTCCAGCTTTCCTCTTGCGTGTCACCAACTTGTGGACCTAAGGGCAGGCTGTTGTATGTTTTTAAAACCCATGGTTAATAACTGCACCATTATAAAGCATTAGTCTGTCCTTCATGACAATTTTTACAAGTTTTATCTAATTATTGTGTCTACTTTCATATATAACATAATTGCATGATTCCCCACATCTATTTCTTCCCTCTTAACCCTCCAATATGCACCCCCTTCATTTTGTTGAATTTTGTATGTTCATTATGTTTACTGTTGTTAAGTGCATATGAGTTATAAGCTCTCAAGTGAGTCCTAAACTTTCATCTGAATATTCAGAGCTAGGAATAACAGAAGAGATATAACATGTCACATTTGTCTTTTTGATCCTTAAGGGCTTGGTTATAATACTCAGTTGCATCTTCTAATAGTGCCTTTCATTTACCTGCAAATATCATGACTTCATTTTTCTTTGCCATATAATAACATTTTATAGATTTCCTACTATCTTAGTATTCATTAAACAGGCATAGAATATTAATATTGTGCCTTTCCCAGCTTTTGTGAATAGAGTATCAAGGAACATAGAAGACAAACTATGAAATAGTATATTAAATCATTAAGGCATATTCCAAGGAGCTGTTTAGAGTCACAATATACATATATAATTTTCAAAATTAAGAAATCTCAACGGGCTTTTCCAGAATTGCAATAAAATTCAGTGATCCCAGATAAAGATGTCTCTGCATTTCTTGTTCAATCTTCATGTGTCTTTCTCTGTCTCTGGTTTTGTGTCTGCTGCATTCCCTATGTCTCTTTCTCTGCCTCTTTCTCAGTGTGTGTGTGTGTGTGTGTGTGTGTGTGTGTGTGTGTGTGTGTGTTATTTTCAATTGACTCAATTCAGGTACCAGGGCAATTTTGAATCGACTGTGTTTTTCCAATACATTGTGTTTTAAAATCTTAAGTTTTTTTGGATAGTTATTCACAAGTAGCATATATTCTTATGAAGGGACCAGCTTCCCTTTTGGCAGCCATAATGGCCGAACATGTGCTTCTATGGCCTTGTCCTAGAAACGAGAAAGTCAGATGCCTGTCTCGTGACAATGAACCAATCAGAAGTTAGCTGGTGGCGCTATGCTTTATGGCTCTGGGTGTGCTTTATGGACAAGCGCACAGCAATGATGTAGAGAGCATAGCAACCACCCTGGGAGGGCCTATGAGCCATAACAACCAGTTGACCAATCAACACAGGGCAAGCCCTCCAAGCCTGGAGGCACACCAATCATGAGCCTGTGCGAACCCCTAGACACTTCCCTTACGCTGACCTTTAAGATCTTTTGGGAGACCATAGGAGCCGTCTTTTGCTAGCCATCTGCCATGGCGGGTGGGTGAAAGACCCGAGTTAACATGGGGTTAGCTCGTTAAATTACAATAAAGCCTCGTGCAGTTTGCAGCAAACTCTCGAATCTGCCTGGTGATTGGGGTGACTGCGATCGTGGCCTGGGACCCCGGATACTTGAGTTTTCGGGGGTCTAACACTTATACTGGCATAAAGTAACAACTTTGTTTCTGCTGGATGTTACTGAAGAGCATGTGTCTCATGGGATTGTACACTTTATTTATGAACTGGAGGCTACTGATGGGTTAGGGGTAGGAATAAAATAGGTCAGCCCTATTCTTTCTACAGGTGGGTTCAACAGGGCCTAATAATAAGTTGAAAAGCTAAAGGCACATAAATAGGGCCACAAGTAAAAATTAAAATAAATGATGCATGAAAGGAACTTGTTTGTGTGGATGGAGGTTGACAACATTGTGATGAAGAATTTAGTCATCACAGAAGAATTACCCAAATATTTTCTCTATGTGGGAAATTGAATGCTAACATTTTTTTTTTTAAAAGGCATGTTACTGGACCCAATAGTGACAAACTACCTTTTTGAAAAATGAAAAATAAAATTGCAAAGGGCCATGAGCCCAAAAGTATACGGATTAAAGCACACCTTTTGTAAGACTTTTTATGACGTTTAAGTTTGCAGCTTAAAGCCAGCTCTGTGAGCCTCCTGTAACATGTAATTAGATGGTTTGGCCACCCCAATAAACGGAGACCTTGACACTGCACAGATGGACTTTGGTCCTTTTCTTGTGCTGCTTAGTCTTCTTCCCTTCTCTCACCCATGACTCTTTCAGGAACCCTGAAAAACTGGACCCACGGGACGGGTAATAAAATATTTGTGGAGTCTGGAATAAAATTTTAAATACTGAAGCATGCTGTGCATTCAGGGTGACAGAGCTGAGTCCACAAGATACATATATTCTTTCTTCCATGAAATCCCTTCACCCTGTCCCAAGACCCAATCTAGTTCTTTGTGATGTCTGTGTGCTATTACAAATTGTATGATTTTTAAAATAACAGTCTAAGCTACACAAGTTTTTATTCTTCTTTCATGTGATTTTGCTTTCTGTTAACTGTAAGTAACAATGAGTGTAGAATCAACTTTATAATCCAATTACAGATTGATGTTATGCCTCTTTGTTCATTGACCTTTTGGAACAAAGTGGAGTATGCACTGACTTCTGTTTATCAAGAATTAAACTGCTGTATTTTTGGCTTTATGCTCAGGACTAGTATGAACAGAGGCAGGCTTCAGAATCATTTTACAGTTCCCTAACACCTGTGTGAGAATTTAATTGCCTCCACCATTTTGTGAATACTCAGTCATTGAACACAGACAAATTGTAATATATTTGTTATGCTTTTCACTGAGAGTTTTATTTGTATTTTCCAAAGGGATAAAGTGACATGTTACTTCATTAATCCATTACATTATTTTCTATAGACCATTCTTCAAGATTGCCTCTTAAATATAGGGATGTCACATTTTCCTGGATATATCTAACTGTACTGTGGAAAATGATTCAGGGTGTTTTAATTGAACATGTTCATTTTTCTGAAGTGTAAATCATGTAAGTTATGAGTAAATATACTCAAATAATAACAAGAATCCTTCATCATGTAATATCTACCAGAAATATACGGCTTGAGACACGCACAGGCAGGGAGGAGCTCCCTGCGCACCAATCTGCTAGCACCCCATTCTTCCATTCCACCACTGCTGACTGACCTGGAACTAGGTGAGTGAGTTTGTGCCCGCTCCCGACCCCAGGCCAGAAAAACCCGACCACCCCCATCCCCCCACCCCCGCCTGTGCCTGCCGGCATGAGCCAGACACGACCAGGCAGAGAGGAGCTCCCTGCGCCCCAATCTGCTAGCACCCCACTCTTCCATTCCGCCACTGCCGACTGACCTGGAACTAGGTGAGTGAGTTTCTGCCCGCCCACGACCCCAAGCCAGAAAAACCCGACCACATCCATCCCCCCACGCCCACCTGTGCCTGCAGGCTTGGGACAGACAAGACCAGGCAGGAAGGAGCTCCCTGCGCCCCAATCTGCTTGCACCCCATTCTTCCATTCCGCTGAACGACCAAGGAACTAGGAACTAGTGAGGAGACTACCAGGAGAGTCAAGATCATCTAGAGTTGTGGACATTGAATTCCTAGCCCCCACACACCACTGGGCCACAAGAGGAGATAGATAGAACCCACCTGCACCCACTAAAAGAAGATATGGGGAGAAGACAGAATAAGATTTCACCCAACAACAGAAAGCCCAATATGACACCACCAGAATCTAGGGACTCCACTCCAGCAAGAGCTGAAAAGCCCAACACAGAACATGAAGATGAGATGGACCTTAGAAATTATCTCAGCATGTTGATAGAGACCTTTAAAGAGGAAACAAGAAAATCCCTTAAAGAAATAGAAGAAAAAACAAACAAAAAATTAAACGATTTGGAGGAAAAGACAAACCAAAAAATTCAAGAAATAAATAAATCTCTTAAAGAATCTAAAGAAAGCCAAGAAAAAACATCCAAACAAGTGAAGGAAGCTCTTGAAATAGTTCAAGGCATGAAAGCTGAAATACACACAATAAAGAAAACACAGAATGAGACCATGTTGGAAATGGAAAGGTTGGGTAAATCATCAGGAACTAAAGATGTAAGTGTATCCAACAGGATTCAAGAGATGGAAGAGAGAAGCTCAGCTACTGAAGACTCGCTAGAGGATATACATTCATCAACCAAAGAGAACCTCAAGTCCAACAAAACAATAACACAAAATATCCAGGAAATATGGGACACCGTAAAAAGGCCAAACCTAAGAATAATAGGGGTAGAAGAAGGTGAAGAAACAATGCTCAAAGGTACAGAAAACATATTCAACAAAATCATAGAAGAATACTTCCCCAACCTACAGAAGGATATGCCTATGAAAGTACAAGAAGCTTACAGGACACAAAGCAGACTGGACCACAAAAAGAAGTCGCCCCGACACATAATAATCAAAACACCAAATCTACAGTGTAAAGAGAAAATATTAAGAGCAGCAAAGGAAAAAGGCCAAGTAACATATAAAGGCAAACCAATCAGAATCACACCCGACTTCTCAATGGAAACTCTGAAAGCCAGAAGGTCTTGGATAGATACCCTACAAGCACTAAGGGAGCATGGATGTCAACCCAGACTACTGTACCCAGCAAAACTTTCAATCACTATAGATGGAGAAAACAAGATATTCCATGAAAAAAAAACAGATTTAAACAATACATATCAACAAATCCAGCACTACAGAAGTCTCTGGAAGGAAAATTCCAACCCAACGAACATAACTACACTCACAAAAACACTGGCAGTAGTTAATCTAATTTCACCAAACACAAAAAGAAACAGGAGGGCAAAATCCACACGCAATGATACCACCAACAATAAATCCAAAACAAAGAAGAACCAATGAACAATGGACATTAATATCCCTAAATGTCAATGGTCTTAACTTACCCATAAAAAGATATAGGCTAACAGAATGGATACGAAGACAGAATCCATCCTTCTGCTGTTTACAAGAAACATACCTCAACTTAAAAGACAGCCGATACCTCAGAGTAAAAGGATGGGAAAACATTTTCCAATCAAATGGGCTCAAGAAACAAGAGGGGTAGCAATCCTAATATCTAACAAATTAGACTTTAAACTGAAAGCAATCAAAAGAGATAAAGAAGGGCATTTTTTACTCATCACAGGAAAAGTCCATCAGGATGAAGTCTCAATCCTGAACATCTCTGCCCCTAATACGAAAGCACCCACTTTTGTAAAAGAAACATTATTAAAGCTCAAACCACACATAAAACCACACACACTTATAGTAGGAGACTTCAACACCCCCCTTACACCATTGGACAGAACTACTAGACAGAAACTTAACAAAGAAACAAAGGATCTGAAAGAAGTTATGACACAACTGGGTTTAACAGATATCTACAGAACATTCCATCCAAACACAAAAGAATATACATTCTTCTCAGCACCACATGGAACCTTCTCAAAAATTGACCACATATTTGGCAGCAAAGCAAACCTCCACAGGTACAAAAGTATTGAAAATAACCCCCTGTATCTTATCAGACCACCATGCATTAAAGCTAGAATTCAACAGCAATACGAATTGCAGAAAACCTACATTTGCGTGGAAAATGAATAACTCCCAATTCCACCATTCCTGGGATGAGGAAGAAATAAAAAAAATTAAAGACTTCCTAGAATTTAATGAGAATGTAGACACAACATACCCGAACTTATGGGACACCCTGAAGGCAGTGCTAAGAGGGAAGCTCATAGCACTAAGTGTTCACATGAAGAAACTGGAGGAAACTCACATTAGAGAATTGACAGAACAACTGAAAGCTTTAGAGCAAAAAGAAGCAAACACACCAAGGAGGAGTAGACGCCAGGAAATAATCAAGCTGAGAGCCGAAATCAACAAAGTAGAAACTAGGAAAACAGTACAAATAATCAATGAAACTAAGAATTGGTTCTTTGAGAAGATCAATACGATAGACAAACCTCTAGCCAAACTAACCAAAAGGCAGAGAGAGAGCATGCTAATTAACAAAATCAGAAATGAAAAGGGAGATATAACAGCAGACACTGATTAAATCCAGAGAATCTTTACATCATATTTTGAAAACCTGTATTCCACAAAATTGGAAAACCTAAAGGAAATGGACAGCTTTCTGGATAAATATCACTTACCAAAATTAAATCAAGATCAGATAAACAGTTTAAATCGAACTATAACCCCTAATGAGATAGAAGCAGTAATCAAAAGCCTCCCAACCAAAAAAAGCCCAGGGCCAGATGGCTTCACTGCAGAATTCTACCAGAAATTCAAACAAGAGCTAATTCCAGTACTCCTCAAACTGTTCCACACAATAGAAGCAGATGGGATATTGCCAAACTCTTTCTACGAGGCTACAATCAATTTGATACCCAAGCCACACAAAGATATGACTAAGAAAGAGAACAACAGACCGATATCCCTCATGAACATTGATGCTAAAATACTCAATAAAATATTGGCCAACCGAATCCAAGAACATATCAGAAAAATCATCCACCATGATCAAGTAGGCTTCATCCCAGGGAAGCAAGGATGGTTCAACATAAGAAAATCCATCAATGTAATCCACTATATAAACAAACTGAAAAAGAAAAACCACATGATCATCTCACTAGATGCTGAAAAAGCCTTTGACAAAATCCAACATCCCTTCATGATAAAGATCTTGGAGAGAACAGGAATAACAGGAACATATCTAAAAATGATCAAGGCAATATACACCAAACCAATAGCCAACATCAAAGTAAATGGAGAGAAACTCAAAACGTTTCCTCTAAAATCAGGAACAAGACTAGGCTGACCACTCTCTCCATATCTCTTCAATATTGTACTTGAAGTTCTGGCTATAGCAATAAGACAAGAAAAGGGGATCAAAGGGATACAAATTGGAAAGGATGAAGTAAAACTTTCACTATTTGCAGACGACATGATAGTCTACATTAGTGACCCGAAAAACTCTACCAGGGAACTCCTACGGCTGATAAACACCTTCAGCAAGGTAGCAGGATACAAAATTAACTCAAAAAAATCAGTAGCCCTACTATATACAGATGATAAATCCAATGAGAAAGAAATCAGGGAAACATCACCTTTCACAATATCCACAAGCAACATAAAATATCTTGGGGTAACACTAACCAAAAAAGTGAAAGATCTGTACAATAAGAATTTTGAGACTTTAAAGAAAGAAATTAAAGAAGATACCAGAAAATGGAAAGATCTCCCATGCTCTTGGATAGGTAGAATTAACATAGTAAAAATGGCAATCCTGCCAAAAGCAATCTACAGATTCAATGCAATCCCCATCAAAATCCCAACACAGTTTTTCACAGACATTGAAAGAACAATACTCAACTTTATATGGAAAAATAAAAAGCCCAGGACAGCCAAAACAACTCTTTACAATAAAGGATCTTCTGGAGGCATCACCATCCCTGACTTCAAGCTCTACTATAGAGCCATAGTTCTGAAAACAGCTTGGTATTGGCACAAAAATAGACTTATAGACCAATGGAATCGAATTGAAAACCCTGATATCAACTCACACACCTATGGATACCTTATTTTTGACAAAGGTGCTAAATCTATACAATGGAAAAAAGATAGCATCTTCAACAAATGGTGCTGGTACAATTGGATTCGGACATGCAGAAAATTGCAGATAGATCCATACCTGTCACCATGCACAAAACTTAACTGCAAATGGATCAAAGATCTCAGCATAAATCCAGCCACACTGAATCTTCTAGAAGAGAAAGTGGGAACTACCCTTGAATAAATTGGCACAGGAGACCACTTCCTGAACATCACGCCAGAAGCACAGACACTGAGGTCTGAAATTAATAAATGGGACCTCCTGAAACTGAGAAGCTTCTGCAAGGCAAAGGAAACAGTCAGTAGGATAAAACGACCACCCACAGAATGGGAAAAGATCTTCACCGATCCCACATCTGACAAAGGACTGATTTCCAAAATATATAAGGAGCTCAAGAAGCTAGCCACCAAAACACCAAACAATGAAATTAAAAAGTGGGGTGCAGAACTAAATAGGGAATTCTCAACAGAGGAATCTGAAATGGCTGAAAGACACTTAACAAAGTGCTCAAAATCATTGGCCATCAGAGAAATGCAACTCAAAACAACTCTGAGATACCATCTCATGCCTGTCAGAATGGCTAAAATAAAAAATACCAATGACAATCTTTGCTGGAGAGGATGTGGAGAAAAAGGAACACTCCTTCATTGCTGGTGGGAGTGCGAACTTGTAAGACCACTCTGGAAATCAGTATGGCTGTTGCTCAGAAAAATGGTAATCAGTCTACCTCAAGATCCAGCCATTCCCCTCTTGGGTATATACCCAAATAGGGCATGTACTTACAACAAGGACATATGTTCAACCATGTTCATAGCAGCATTGTTTGTAATAGCCAGAACCTGGAGGCAACCTAGATGCCCCTCTACTGAAGAATGGAGAAAATGTGGCACATCTATACAATGGAGTACTACTCAGCAGAAAAAAGCAATGGAATCTTGAAATTCGAAGGCAAATGGATGGAACTAGAGGAAAATATCCTGAGTGTGGTAACCCAGTCACAAAAAGTCAAACATGGTATGTACTCACTGATATATGAATTTTAGAAATAGAGCAAAAGATTACCAGTATATAATGCTCTTCACCAAAGAAACTAGGAAACATGAAGGACTCTAAGTGTTAAATGGTCCCCAGGAATGGAAGTGGCATGAACTCTTGAACTAACTGGGGACATGAGGGTGGGGGGAAAAGGAGCTGCTACAATAAGAGCAAGAGAAGAGGAGAAGAGGAGAGGAAATGGAGGGGCAGAAACATTGAGTTGGGGGAAGAATAGAGGAAAGAGAGCAGGATGAGAGATACAATATCAGATGGAGCCACTATAGGCCCGAGAAGGGATCTGGAACCAGGGAGATCTCCAGAGACCTACAAGGATGACACGATCTGACAATCCAGGCAACGGTGGAGAGGATAACCTAAAAACCCTCCCCCTAAAATGAGATTGATGACTTCTCTTTATGACATCCTAGAGCCCTCATCTAGTGGCTGATGGAAACAGAGACAGATATCCACAGATATACAATGAGCCGAAATCGGGAATTTAGTTGAAGAGAGGGAGGAAAGAAGAACAAAGGGGTCTGTACCAGGTTGGAGAAACCCACAGGAACAGTTGACCTGAACAAGGGAGAGCACATCGACCCTAGATGCTGTCCGGGAGGCCCGTACAAGACTGATCCAGACCCCTCAACATGGATGTCAATAAGGAGGCCACTGCACTCCAGGGAGCCTCTGGTGGTGGATTAGTATTTTTCCCTGGTGCAAGAAGGGACTTTGAGAGCCCATCCCATATGAAGGGTTACACTCTGGCCCTGGACACATGGGGAAGGGCCCAGGACCAGCATAGGAAGACTTGGTGGACTTTGCAGAGCCCCAGTTGAGGGCCCTACCCTGCCTGGGGAGTGGTGGGTGGATGGGGTGGGGGGTAGACTGGGGGTGGGGGAGGAGGGTTGGGGGTGAGGGGAGGGAAAGGGAGAAGGGACTTGAAATAAGCTTGTTCCCTAACTAGAACTAAAAAAAAAAAAAGATGGTGATCCGTATTTTTACAAGCTAGATAAAAGTAGTAAATACTATTTCTTTAAGGAGGAATGGGCATTATCCTTCTCCACAAATATAGTACTGGCAGAATATGAAAATTAATTACTCCCATAGATATTGGGCCCCATCTATAATGTTAAAAAGCCATGGATTCCATTTAGTTGCTATAGGGTATATAGAAGTCAAGACAATGTTGCTTTCTATCCAACCTCTGTCACTTAACAGCACTGAGCTAAGAGTTGTATTCTGAGGCAATATATCGAAGTTTTTTTTTTTTAATGAATACAGTAGGAGAAGCACTTTATTTTCTCAACTCTGGGGTGGTTGAGCAGGATGTGATAATCTTGGGAGACAGTTGGCATTAAACTCATATGGTGGAACTACATTTGCATAATAGAACATATAATGCAGCTGCTGTAAAAAAAATACAACTATGCTTAGTTTTAAGACTCTCTTTTGCCAAGACATAACAAAATACAGAAAATGGGTGTATAGATGAACTTTAAATCTCTTTGTATTTACTTAGTGAGGTAATGTAATACTTGACTTTAATTACTTTTAACTTTGTACGAAATTTTTCCTTTGGGAATTTGTTAAGGGAAGACATTAGTAGTCTTCAAATGTAGTATCTTTGTGAAGTTTATTTTAATGGTATAACTTTTTTTCTCATGATCTTATGTACCCTATGGGATAAAGTAGCCAGCAATGGCTGGGAAATGAAACAAAATGTCAAACTTATTTTTAAACTAGGGTATAAAGTGACTTTGGGAATAATTTTTAAAAAATTATTATTTTATTTCTTCCATTATTTTCTTTTATATTTTAGTCTATATAGTAAAAACCATAAATTTAACACATGTAAATAAGGCACCTTGGCTAAGTATAAGTTCCATTTCAATAAGTCAAATATTGTAATAATTGAGTTTTTATGAAATTTGGTTTGAGTTACTCCTATAAAATTAAACTTGAAATACACTTTTCTCTTCAAAAAAAAAAAAGAGAAATATACGGCTTGACATTTTCAATAATAAGATAGTTTTGTTTTGTTTTTTTTTTCTGTTCCCAAATTTATACCTATGTTTGGAACCTGGCACATAATAAAAGTGCTTGCTTTTTGTTTACTACACATTATGATTTAAATATCACATGAAGAAAGTCACCAAGTTGATTTATAAAGTCAATACACTTTAAGAGTTACATGAGTGGCAAGTCATATCCAAATCCCCAACAGTGCTTTTGGCTTAGGATTTATGTAACATCAAATTGAATTTTCACAAGTCATTCCAGATGATGTTATTTGGAAGAGTTTATTTTATTATTTTCTCTTCCCACACTTGCCTTTTCTGTATGGCTGGAAAATGCACTGGTTATTGGTTATTCCCACTGTCCTTTCAGGGCTAAAACCATATACATTCCTCTTTTATGCTACTTCACTACTTGGTCTCATTTTCCCAAATACATAAAGGTTAACAAAGTTTACCTCTCTTCTCCATTTCTTTGTATATCCCACAATAAATTGTTCATCCATTGATGTTTTCCATAAAGGAATTCCTATGTCCAATGTCCAAGCTGTTAGATTTTAACGTAATATAATTAATTAAAAATAAAATTTAAAAATAAATATAAATATAATCCTTGATTCTTAAGTGATTATTTACTTCCTGAACCAGGGTTCCATTATTGTATTAAATTAGCATCCTCAACCCCACTTGGACCCTTAGCTCTATGATTTTGATTACATCTTCATAACAGCATTATCATGCATTAATCTCCCAATCCTCAGCTCCATACTACACATCTTCTGATATATATGTTCACTGAGTATCATCAACTCAGACCTGAGGAGGAAGTAACTACATATAAGAAATAAAATTGATGCTTTATATCATGGTCTGGATTACCTACTTCATATCATTTACTTGAAAACTTCAAGATTTCATTTTTAATTACATCTGTATTGTGTTGCACAGATGACAGGGAACCCATTATTATTATCGATTCCTGAATTGAAGACGTTTTAGGTGGTTACCATTTCCTAGCTATTGTGAATGGAACATCTATAAATATGACTGAGAAAGTATCCATTGGATAGGAAGTCAAGGCCTTTGGACATATGACATATGTTGGTGTAGTTGTTTCACATGGTAGATTTAATATCATCCTCTTGGCAAATTTCCACATAAGCTTCAAAGTTGTAAAATTTTGCAACCCAACCAGAAGTGATTGGGTGCTACATTTTACCTGAACCCCCTCTGAGGATTATTATTTTTTGTTATTTTGATCATTGTCCTTCTGCTTGGGTAAGCAGAAATCTTGACAGTGCTATGATTTACATTTCCCAAAAGACTAGTGCACATTGACATTTTATGAGATGCTTTTAGGCAATTTCTCTCATAAAATAATACTCTACTCATGGAAAAGGACCATTTTGTGTGGAATATTTATTTTCTGATTCTGGTTTTTAGTGTTTGATGTATTCTCAATGTTAATGCTGTCAGAAGTGGAGCTGACAAATATGCCCTTTAATTCTGTGGGTTTACTCTTCAACCTGATTATTGTTCTTTTACCTATACAATTTTCTTTTTTGTGAAGTGCTACTTGTAAATTGTTTTATTTTAATTCATGTCTTAGATGTGTCCCTGCACCGAGCCTGTACCAGATTTTTTCTATATGTTGGGAGTTCTGGATGAGGAGCAGATTTATGTGATTTTAAAATTTGTTCTATAATGAGAGACATTGCCTTCACTATTGAGCCAATTATTGAAAACCATGAAGTTACACCGTTTTTCAAAGCTATTAGTATTCACATTGATGATACACCTAAAGATGGAGGAAAGAAAATTTAAAAGAAAATATGGATCCCTAAATGGGATATATTGGCTGTGGAATCAGTGATAATGTTTGTATTGAGATGTGAGAAGTGTGAGAGCAAACAGAATCAAATTTGTCAGTTTGTGAGTATGTGTGTCTGTGTGTGGAGGAAATTGTCAAAACAATTTTATTTAATTCAATAAATATTAGCTGGGGATAAACCAGACAAAACTCCTATTTTATTAAATAAGAAATAATTGTTGGTTTCTAAGTGAAATATGAAGCATTGAGACATTATATGATTTGAGATTCATGGAAATGGCACATCACCGACACAGAGTCCATGAAATCCCTCCATCCTGCCTGAAAATCATACTTAGGTTTGTGACACTCTTGCTATCTGTGTCTCTCAAATTGTACAGTTCTTATTGAGTGAATAATAATGAGAAATTCAACTACCAGTTTAACATTAGATTTATATTTGATTGAAGTATTTTTATGTTTATTGACCTTTTCAAAGTCACTGGAAGAATGTATCACTCTTTGTTCTCCAGAACTGTGTGAATGTATTTTTTGGCTTGATAATGTCATAAGAGGGCAGCCTTAATGCAGTAAGTCAATACATTAATTCATCAGTATTTTCCTTTTCTACACTGTATAAATTCTTAGAATCTAATGTTACCAGTTCCACTAAAGATTTTCCAGATTTATTTTTAAATATTCAGGTCTATGACATGCCTCTAGTCTGGGAAGTGCCTTTTCTTACAAGTTTTAATTAATCAGAAAAAAACACCCCTAAAAAACCTGCTTTTGTAAATGTAATGTTTTTGAGCATATACATAGCAAAAATCATTTTTCATAGAAGATCCACTACAACATAATTTCTTAGATTTCCACTAAAGCAAAGTACTTTTATTTTTCACAGATATATATCTATACTTTGAGCACTGTAATATTTTGAGAGAGAAATAAAGTCTGTTTTACAAAAATGAGGATTAAACAAGTCAAGAATGTAAGTACACTTTCACTTCATTTGAGTGACATTTATCACTCATCGTCTCCAAATTTTATCTGTGCCTTTGACTTTGCTTTTACACTGTCCAATGCAAATTGTCTAATCCATTTGATTGAAGTTCAATCAGAACAGACTTATTTGGTCATTCCCTTCATCCTCTTCTTATATCTCCTGAATGACAGAAGCCCATCATGTTTGTGGGCTGCACCAAGGAACTGGACCAGGGATATTTTGAGATATATGACACAGAATGCTGTGTTTAAGGAAATGTTGCATGCTCAGAAACTCATTTTACTATGATGACGGATCTTAAATTAAAACTTGGCTAGATGAAGAAAGCCTAGGCTAGCATATTACAAGGGAAATATGAGTTATATAAAAGAAGAAACTATGCTAATTTCCCTAGTTAGCATGGGTTGAGGTTAGATTTGCACTTTCCATACTTTACTCAAGATGCTTCTCAATATCTACTTCTATTTATGCTTGGCTATGTGTTTCTCTTTTATTTTATTTATTTAAATTAGACACAAGCTTGTTTTACATGTCAAGCCTAATTCCCTCTCCCTACCCTCCTCCTCTGCAATCACTATCACCCTTTCCCATTCGTTTCTGCTCCCCAGGGAGGGTGAGGCATTCCATGGGGTATCTTCAAAGTCTGTCATATCATTTGGGCCCTGGCCTAGGCCTTCCCCAGGGTCATGACTGAAAGAATATCCCTCTATGTGAAAGAGGTTACAAAGTCCATTCTTTTTCTAGTGATAAATACTGATCTACTAACAGAGGCCACATAGACATCCTCGTTGACACCCATGTTAAGGGATTCTGGATCAGTACTATGCTTGTTTCCCAGATATCAGTTTGGGGTACATGATCTCCCACTTTTTCAGTTCACCTGTTTCTGTGTGTCTCTCCAGCTTAGTCTTGACCCCTTTGCTCATCACTCCTCCCGCTCTTAAACTGGATTCCAGGTGTTCAGTTCAGTGTTTTGCTGAGGGTGTCTTCGCTTCCATCAGCTACTAGATGAAAGTTCCAGGGAGGCATACAAGGTAGTCATCAGTCCCATTATCGGGGAAGGGCAGTAAAGGTAGCCTCTCGACTATTGCTTAGATTGTTAGTTGGTGTCATGTTTGTAGACGTCTGAAAATTTCCCTAGTTCCAGATTTTTCTGCAAACCTATATTGGCTTCACCTATGATGGTAACTTTTATATTGCTCTCCTCTATTATTCCCCTGACTCAATCTTCTTGCTCACTCCTGTCCTCTCCCTTCCTCTTCTTCCCTTCTCTTTCTCCTAGCTCGTGCTCCCCTCTTCCCATGCTGTCAATGTGCTCAGGAGACCTTTTTCCTTTTCCCTTCTCTGGGAGAACATGTATGACTCTCTTGTTTCCTAGCTTCTAGAGCAGTTTGGATTGTAGGCTGGTAACACTTTGATGTATGTATAAAATCCATATGTGAGTGTTCACATACCATGTTTGTCTGTTTTAGACTGGGGTACCTCACAAAGGATGATTTCTTCTTGTTCAATTCATTGGGTTGCAAATTTCAAGATACCATTTTTTTCTCACGGAGTAGTACACCATTGAGTTAATATACCTTTGGTTCATAGATACTTCCCATTTTCTCTTCTAAGAGGTTCAGTATGGCTGGATTTATGTTGAGGTCTTGATCCATTTGGACGTAAATTTTATGCAGGTTGATAGATATGGATCTATCTGCAATCTTCTACTCACCACCAACCAGTTGTGCCACCAATATTTTGGAATATGCTTTCTTTATTGCATTGTAAAATTGTTGCTTCTTTGTAAAAAATCAGGTGTTCATAGATGTGTGGGTTAATATCAGAGTTTTCAATTCGATTCCATTGGTCTTCCTGTCTATTTTGTGCCAATATGAAGCTGTTATCAGGAATATAGGTCTATAATAGAGCTTGAAGTCAGGTGTGTTGAAGCCTCCAGAAGTTCCTTTATTGTACAGGGTTGTTTTGGCTATCCTGGGTCTATTGTTTATCCATATAAAGTTGAGAATTGTTCTTCTATTCTTTGTGTAGAATTGTGATGGGAATATGATTGCGAATGCATTCAATCTGTAGAGTGCTTTTGGCAAGAATGCCCTTTTTACTATGTTGATCTTACTTTTCCAAGAGTATGGGAGATCTTTCCATTTTCTGGTATTTTCTTTAATTTCTTTCTTAAAAGACTAAAATTTCTTCTATGCAGGATTTCACTTCTTTGTTTAGCATTACTCCAAGTTATTTTGTTGTTTTTGACTATTATAAAGGGCTATGTTTCTCTGATTTCTTTCTCAGCCCATTTATCATATGTATATAATAGAACTATTAATTTTTTTAGTTAATCTTGTATCCTGCCATTTGTTGAAGGTATGCATCAGCTGTGCGAATTCCCTTGGTAGGGTTTTTTTGTGTGACTTATGTAAACTACAATATCATCTGCAAATAATGAAAGTTTCAATGTCTTCATTTAAAAATTTGTATTCCTTTGATCTCCTGTTGTCTTATTGGTCTAGCTAGAAATTCAAGTACAATATTGGAGAGATATGTGGAGAGTGCACAGCCATATCTTTTTCCTGATTTTAGAGAAATCTTGTTTACTTTCTCTCCATTTAGCTTGATGTTGGAGGTTGGTTTTTTTTGTTTTGTTTTGTTTTGTTTTTCTGTTTGTTTTTTTTTTAAATATTTTCCAACTTTTTTATTTGAATTAGAAACAGGATTGTTTTTCATGACAATCCCAGTTCCCTTCTCCCACATGTCCTCCCCTACTACTCCCCCCCAACTAAAACGCTATCTGTCACATATCCTTTCTGCTCCCCGTGGATGGTGAGGCCTTCCATAGGGTGTCATCAGTGTCTATTGTATCCTTTGGGATAAGGCCTAGGCCCTCCTGTGTGTCTTCTCTCAGGGGGTATTCCTCTATATGAAATGGGCATCCAAAGTCCACACATATGCTAAGGATAAGTACTGGACTTCTACAGGAGGTCACGTAGAATTCTGAGGTTTCCTCACAGAAACCCATGTTCCTGGGGTCTGGATAAGTCCCATGCTCGCATTCCAGCTATCAGTCTGGGAAGCAAGAGTTCCCAGATGTTTAGGTCTGCTGTTTCTGTAGGTTTCACCAGAGTGGTCTGGACCTCTGTGCTCTTCACTGGTCCTTCTCTGCATCTGAGTTCCAATTCAGTTCGGTGATTAGTTATGGATGTATGCTTCATCTTCCACCAGCTGCTGGATGAAGGCTATAGGATGGCATATGTCAGTCATCAATCTCATAATCAGGGGAGGGCATTTAAGGTAGCCTCTCCTCCATTGCTTAGATTGTTAGCAGGTGTCATCTTTGTGGATCTCCAGACATTTCCCTAGTGCCTGATTTCTCTGTAAACCAGAAATGTCTGCCTCTATTATGATATCTCCATTCTTCTTATCTATTCTTCTCAAACTTTCTGCTCCCTCATGTCCTCTGCATCCCTCTTCTTCTCCCATTCTCATTCTCCTGGCTCCCTCCCCCCTCTTCCCATGGTCCCAATTAGATAAGCAGATCTTGACCCTCTCTCTTCTCTAGGAGACCATGTATGTTTCTCTTAGTGTACTCCTTGTTTCTTAGCTTCTTGGGCAGTGTGCATTGTAGGATGGTAATTACTACTTGATGTCTAAAATCCACAAATGAGTGAGTACATACCATGTTTGTCTTTTTGCGATTAGGTCACCTCGCTCAGAATGGTTTCTTATAGATTCATCCATTTTCCAGCAAATTTCAAGATTCCATTGTGTAAATGTAGCACATTTTCTCTATCCATTCTTCAGCTGAGCAGCATCTAGGCTGCTTCCACTTTCTGGCTATTAAAAATAGTGCTGCTATGAACATCGTTGAACTGATGTACTTGTTGTATGAATGTGCTTTTTTGGGGGTATATGCCTAAGAGTGGAATCGCTGGATCTTGTGGTAGACTGATTCCCATTTTTTTGAGGAGTCGCCATACTGATTTCCAAAGTGGCTGTACAAGTTGGCACTCCCACCAGCAGTGGAGAAGTGTTCCCCTTTCACCACATCCTCTCCAACATGAACTGTCATTGGTGTTTTTGATTTTGGCCATTCTGACAGGAGTAAGGTGGTATCTCAGAGTTGTTTTGATTTGAATTTCCCTGATGGCGAAGGATATTGAACACTTTCTTATGTGTCTTTTACCCATTTTAGATTCCTCTAATGAGAACTGTCTATTTAGTTCTGTACCCCACTTTTTAATTGGATTGTTTGGTGTTTTGGAGATCAGCTTCTTCAGTTCGTTGTATATTTTGGAGATGAGCTCTCTGTCAGATGTATTGTTGGTTAATATTTTTTCCAGTATGTGGGCTACCGATTTGTATTGCTGACTGTCTACTTTGCTGTACAGAAGCTTCTCAGTTTCAGGAGGTCCCATTTATCAATTGTTAACCTCAGTGTCTTTGCTACTGGTGTAATGTTCAGGAAGCAGTCTCCTGTACCAATTAATTCAAGGGTATTTCCCACTTTGTCTTCTAATAGTTTTAGTGTAGCTAGATTTATGTTGAGTTTTGTGATTCATTTTGACTTAAGTTTTGTGCTAGGCGATAGGCTTGGGTCTAACTGCAGTCTTCTACATGTCTGCAACCAGTTATGCCAGCACCATTTGTTGAAGATGTTCTCTTTGTTCCATTGTATAAATTTGGATTGTTCATCAAAAATCAGGTGTTCATAGGTGTGTGGATTAATATCAGGGTTTTCAACACTATTCCTTTGGTCTACCTGTCTTTTTTGTGCCAATACGAAGCTGTTTTCAAGACTATAGCTCTGTAATAGAGCTTGAACACCTGGATGGTGATGCCTCCAGAAGTTCCTTTGTTGTTCAAGGATGTTTTGGCTATCCTGGGTCTTTTTTTCTCCATATAATGTTGATAATTGTTCTTTCGTGTTCTGTGAAGAATTGTGTTGGGATTTTGATGGGAATTGCATTGAATCTCTAGATTGCTTTTGGCAAGATTTCCATTTTAACTATGTTGATCCTACCTATATAAGAACATGGGAGCTCTTTCCATTTTCTGTTATCTTCTTCAATTTCTTTCTTTAGAGACTCAAAATTCTTATGGTACAGGTCTTTCATGTTTTTGTTTAGTGTTACCCCAAGTTATTTTATGTTGTTTATGGCAATTGTAAAAGGTGATGTGTCTTTGATTTCTTTCTCCACCAATGTGTCATTGGTATATAATAGGGCTATGGATATTTTTGAGTTAATCATGTATCCTGATACTTTTTATCAGCTGTAGGAGTTCCCTGGTGGAGTTTTTCGGGTAACTAATGGAGACTATCATATCGTCTGCAAATAGTGAGAGTTTGACTTCTTCCTTTCCGATTTCTAGTCCCTTAATCTGTTTTTGTTGTCTTATTGCTCTAGCTAGAACTTCAAGGACAATATTGAACAGGTATGGATATAGTGGTCAGCCTTGTCTTGTTCCTGATTTTAGAGGAATTGCACCGAGTTTCTCTCCTTTTAATGTGATGTTGGCTGTTGGCTTGCTGTATATTGCTTTTATTATGTTGAGGTATGTTCCTGTTATCCCTGATTACTCCAAGACCTTTATCATGAAGGGGTGTTGGATTTTTCAAAGGCTTTTTTGGCATCTAGTGAGATGATCATGTGGTGTTTTTCCTCAGTCTGTTTATATGGTGGATTACATTGATGGATTTTTGTATGTTGAACCATTCTTGCATCCCTGGGATGAAGCCTACTTGATCATGGTGGATGATTTCTCTGATGTGTTCCTGTATTCCATTTGCCAGTATTTTATTGAGAATTTTGGCATCAATGTTCATGAGGGATATTGGTCTGTAGTTCGTGTTATTAGTTGTGTCTCTGTGTGGCTTGGGTATAAAGGTATTTGTAGCCTTGTAAAAAGAGTTTGACATTCTTTTATTATGTTCAGGTATGTTCCTGTTTTCCCTGATTCATCTAGAATGTTTATCATGAAGCAGTGCTGTATTTTGTTAAAGGCATACTCAGCATCTACTCAGATGATCATGTGCTTTTTCCTTCTCAGTTTGTATATATGTTGGTTTACATTAACAAATAATACATTATGTTGAACCATCGCTTCATCCGTTGGATTAAGCCTAGTTGATCATGGTGCCTGATTTCTCTGATTTGTTCTTGCATTCGATTTGCCATTCCATTTTTGAGTATTTTTGCAACAGTGATCATGAAGATTATTGGTCTGTGGTTCCCTTGCTTAGTTGTGTCTTTATGTGGCTTGGTACCCAGGTAATTGTAGCCTCAGAAAAAGAGTTTGTCAATGGCACTTCTAATTCTATTTTTGTGGAACATTTTTGGGAGTACTGGTATTAGCTCTTCTTTGAATTTCTGGTAGAATTCTACACTGAAGAAATCTGACCCTAGGCTTCTTTCTGGTTGGGAGATTTTGTATGAATGCTTTTATTTCATTAGTTGCTATAGGTCTATTTTAATTGCTTATCTGTTATTGATTTAATTTTTATAAGTTATATCTATCCCAGAAATTGTTCATTTCCTTCAAATTTTCGATTCTGTGGAGTGCAGCTTTTCCATGTATGACTTATGATTCTCTGTGTTTGATCAGTGTCCATTTTATGTCCCCATTTTCATTTGTGATTATTTTAATTGGCAGATTCTCTCTGTACCTTTTGGTTAGTTTGGATAAAGGTTTGTCCATCTTATTGATTTTCTCAAAGAACCAACTGTTTGTTACACTGATTCTTTGAATTGTTTTCTTTTTTTCTACTTTACTGATTTTAGGACTCAGTTTGATTATTTACTGGAATCCTGTGTGACTTTGATTCCTTTTGTTCCAGAGATTTCTGCTGTGGTGTTAATTCTCTTGGGTACTATTCTCCTCTTTCTTCATGTGAGCACCTAGTGTTGTGAACTTTCCTCTCAGCATTGCTTTCAAAGTGACCCATATGTTTGGTTATGTTGTATATTCTTTCTCGTTGAATTCTAGGAATTCTTTACTTTTTAAAAATTTTTTCCTTGAACGGTTCAACTGCACATTGTTCTATATCCATGTGTTTGTATGGTTTCTGCAATTAGGGTTTTTGAATTATAACTTTATGCCATGGTGATCCGATTGGATACGGAGAGTTATTCCAATTATTTTCTATCTATGGAGGTTTACTTGTTGTCAAGTATGTGGCCAATTTTAGAGAAAGTTCCATGTGGCGCTGAGATGAAAGCATATTTTTTGTGTTTGGATGGAATGTTTGGTAGATGTCTGTTAATACAAATTGGGTCATAACATCTGTTAATTCTTTGTTATTTGTTAAGTTTCGGTCTGGTGGTCATATCTAGTGGTGAGTGGGGGTTGAAGTCTCCTACCACAAGTGTGTGAGTTTTTATGCTTGATTTGAGATTTAAAATATTTGGGGAATAAATGTTCAGAATTGATACTTCATATTGAAGGACTTTCCCTGTGTTGAATATGAAATTACCTTCTTCATCTCTTTTGATTGATTTTAGGTAGAAATCTAATTTGTTAGACATTAGGATTGCAACACCAGCTTGTTTCTTGTTTCTATTGGATTATCAATTCCTTCTCCCAGCACCTACAATATATGTTCATTCTATGTACTCACATATACTACCTAATCTCAAGTGTTTATCCTCTATTTCTTTGAATATTATTGCCACGAGACACAACACATGGTTGTATGTGTTTCTATAAATATATGTGAAAATATAACAACAAACTGAGAGCACTTTTGCTCTTTATGTGTGTATGGATTCAAGCCTTAACTTTCTGTCTTTGACAACAAATCATTTGCTCATATTAGAGAGAGACTATTTCTTTATTTCCTTGCCCTCTTTAGTTGACTGTTTTATACCTAGGAATGGGAAGCTCAACATTTCCCTTTTCCATGTTAATTTGTCCATTTTTATTGTCATTTTTCAAGTCTTTATTATGAAGCTGTTTCTAGGAGACATTGTTTCATAAACATCATCTTTATTTTCTAGCTCTAAGAAACTTTCTGTACCCCTCTTCTGCTGTGTTCTTTGAAACATTGGTACAGGTGTTGTAGCATAGTTGAATCCAATGAAGCTAGGCAAGGACTGCTAAAGTATCCTCAATGATGAAATGGTGACACTTTTAGTAGTTGATTATGAACAACAATCTTTTGAATTTCTATGTCCCAATTGCCGATAGGAAATATTTTCTGATCATTTATATATAGCCGGCTACCAATGGCTTGAAGAGGGTCATCATGGACATTATTATGATGTCTCCTTTTCTTAAAGCAATAAAAACCATCAGTAATTCCTTAATCAATATTTTAAGGGGAGGTTTGGATAATGGGGTAATTTGGCAGAACTCTCTCAATGGCCTGAATGGACCGAGTATCCATAAGATTGTTTTCAAATTTAATTTTGTCAGCAAAAACATAATATATGACATTTTAATTTATCAGACAATGAGTTTTAGAGAAGCAAAGATAATTGAAATTGTTGTCTCTTCTTTTTCCTATGACCTACACGTTGTTTTTCCGTGTCAATTTTGTGTTTGTGTGGCATAAATTTGCAATTCCTCTAAAATCGGGAACAAAACAAGGTTGTCCATTCTCTACATAACTCTTCATATTGTTCTTGAAGTTATAGCTAGAGAAATAAGACAACAAAAGGAGATCAAGAGAATACAAATCAGAAAGGAAGAAGTCAAACACTATTTGCAGATGATATGATAGTCTACATAAGTGACCAAAAATAAAAATTCTACCAGGGAACACCTATAGAAGATAAACAGCTTCAGCAAAGTGGCTGGATACAAGATTAACTCAAAAAATCTGTAGCTCTACTACAAACTGATGACAAATTGGTGGAAAAATAAATGAGAGAAACATCATCCTTTACAATTGCCAAAAACAATATAAAATACCTTGGGGTAACACTAACTGAAAAACTGAAAGATCTGTACTATAAGAATTTTGAGTATCTAAAGAAAGAAATTAAATAAGATACCAGAAAATGGAAAGATCTCCCATGTTCTTGGATACGTAGGCTCAACATAGTTAAAATGTCAATCTTACCAAAAGCAATCTAGAGATTCAATGCAATCCCCATCAAAATCCCAACATAATTCTTCACAAAAACTTGAAAGAACAATTTTCAACTTTATATGGAGAAACAAAAGACCCAGGATACCCAAAACAACCTTGAACAATAAAGGATCTTGTGGAGGCATCAGCATCCCTGATTTCAACCTCTATTCCAGAGCTACAGTCCAGAAAACAGCTTGGTATTGGCACAAAAATAGAAAGGTAGACCAATGGAATCAAATTGAAAACCCTGATATTAACTCACACAAGTACGAACACAAGATTTTTGATAAATAATCCAAATGTATACGATGGAACAAAGAGAACATCTTCAACAAATGGTGCTGGCATAACTGGATGCAGAAATGTAGAAGACTGCAAACAGAGCCAAGCCTATCACCATATACAAAACTTAAGTCAAAATGGATCAAAGACCTCAACATAAACCCAGCCACACTGAACCTATTAGAAGACAAAGTGGGAAATACCCTTGAATTAATTGGTACAGGAGACCTCTTACTGAACATCACAACAGTAGCAAAGACACCGAGGTCAACAATTAATAAATGGGACCTCCTGAAACTGAGAAGCTTCTGTAAGGCAAAGGAGATGGTCAGAAAGACAAAATGGCAGCCCACAGACTGGGAAAAAATACTCACCAACCCCACATCTGACAGAGGGCTTATCTCCAAAATATACAAAGAAGTCAAGAGGCTAGTCTCCATAACACCAAACAATCCAATTAAAATGTGGGGTACAAAACTAAATAGACAATTCTCAATAGAGGAATCTGAAATGGCTGAAAGACACATAAGAAAATCTTCATCATCCTTAGCCATTAGGGAAATGCAAATCAAAACAACTCTGAGATACAAACTTATTCTTTTCAGAATGGCCAAATAGAAAACACCAATGACAGTTTATGCTGGAGAGGATGTGGAGAAAGACGAACACTTCTCCACTGCTGGTGGGAGTGCCAACTCGTACAGCCACTTTGGAAATCAGTATGGCGACTCCTCAAAAAATAGCAATCAGTCTACCACAAGATCCAGCAATTCCACTCTTAGGCATATNCTCGTACAGCCACTTTGGAAATCAGTATGGCGACTCCTCAAAAAATAGCAATCAGTCTACCACAAGATCCAGCAATTCCACTCTTAGGCATATTTCCAAAAGAAGCACATTCATACAAGTACATCTCTTCAACAATGTTCATAGCAGCACTATTTGTAATAGCCAAAACCTGGAAGCAACCTAGATGCCACTCAACTGAAAACTGGATAGAGAAAATGTGGTACATTTGCACACTGGAGAACTATTCAGTGGGACAAACAATGGGATCTTGAAATTTGCCAAAAAATTGTTGGAACTAGAAGAAACATTTCTGAGCAAGGTAACCCAATCGCAAAAAGAGAAACATGGTATGTACTCACTCATATGCAGGTTTTAGACATAGAGTAAAGGACTCCCAGCTTAGAAACCACACTGCCAGAGAAGCTAGTAAACAAGGAGGACTCTAAGAGAGACATACATGCTAGCCCGGAGAAGGGAAAAGCATTACTACCCACTGAGCAAATTGGGAGCATATAAGGAGGAGGAAGGAGCTAGGAGAATGAAAATGGGAGAAGAGGAAGCATGCAGAGGACATGAGGGAGCTGAAAGTTTGTGTCAGGTCAAGAATAGAAGATAACAAGAATGGAGATACCATAATAGAGGGAGACATTTTAGGTTTAAATAGAAACCAGGCATTAAGGAAATGTCTGGAGATCTACAAAGATGACACCAGCTAACAATCTAAGCAACAGAGGAGAGGCTACCTTAAATGTCCTCCCCTGATAATGAGATTCATGACTGAATTTCATGCCACCCAATAGCCCACATACAGCAGCTGGTGGAAGTAGAAGCAGACACCCACAACTAATCACTGAACTGAACTATAATCCTGATGCAGAGAAGGATGAGTGAAGAGCAAATGAGTCCAGAGCAGACTGGTGAAACCCACAGAAATAGCTGACATCAACATTGGGGAACTCTTGCTCCCTAGATTGATAGCTAGGATATCAGCATTCGACTGATCTAGAACCTAGGACTATTAGTGAGGAAACCTCATAAATCTACTACCTCCTGTAGTAGTCCACCCTAGCATAGGTGTGGACTTTGGGAGTCCATTCCACCTACAGGAATGCTCCCTGAGCCAAGATACATGGGGCTGGGCCTAGCCCCTGTCCTTAAAAATATTGTGGACTCTGGTGACACACTGTGGATGGCCTCACCCTCCCTGGGGAGCAGAAAGGATATGTGATATATAGGCTTTTTAGTTGGGGGTGGTAGGGGAGGACTGGAGGGAGAAGGGAACTGGGATTGTCATGTAAAACAAACTTGTTTCTAATTCAAGTTATAAAAAGTCTGAGAAAAAAGAAAGAGGAATAACATTACGTCTGTTGAAAATCCATGGGGTAATATATGGTTTTATAGGCCTACTTTAAGATACATAGAATATGTGTGTTTAAAAATAAACTTAACTCTCTGATGTTGGCCACAAAAGAAAAACACACACAACTTTAGGGTCTCCACATCTTCTTTTCTCATCTCTATTTCTCTTCTTACCTCTGTCCAGAAATATCCCTTCTGTACTTCTCTTGTTGTTTTCCTTCCAGCTTTCATTCTACATTTTCCTAGTGTTTTCCTTCTCCGGTATCTTTATTTTTTCCTAATATTTTATATATACCAGGAAATTATTTCAAGCAATATAAAAATTACAATGTGGTTATATCCTATTTTAAGTCCATACAAGTAAAATAAATGTTTTCTATTTCCCTCACATGATTAAATATTGTACATATTATAGGTGAAAACCCAATCATTCCCATTTTACCGAGAGGGATATTCTTTCAGCCTAGATACGTGGGCGAGGGCCTAGGCCATATCCCAAATGATATGACAGACTTTGAAGATCCCCCATGGAATTCCTCCCCTCCTTGGGGAGCAGAAGGGATGGATAGGGTTTCGGTGTGGGGCACTGGAGGAAGGGAGGGATAGGGAACTAGGATTGACATGCAAAGCAAGCTTCTTTCTAATTTAAATAAACAAAGAAAAAACACGTCATCCGAAGAACCTACATACTTTTATATCACGTCCAAGCAACTTGTTATAAATTAACTGAGTATAAGCAAATAAAGTATTTTTCCCATTTGGGTATTTTTTATCTGGCAGGTTGCATTTTTCGCTTAAAGCAAGGATCACTTTATTTTTTATCTCAAAGGGGTAATCTAAAAATTCTTAAAAGAATCACATTCTAAACATGTATATATGAAAACCAATCAGTCAGCTCTTATTTCAATCTTCAGGGTTCATAGACATACATCGACAGTTTGTTTTTCAGAAAGCTGAAGGCAGACAAGGGTACAAGGAATTAATAATCACCCTTAAGCATCAATCCATCCTAGAAGGAAGGTACATCAGCCAGCAATTAGCCAGGCCATCATTGTTCCTGTTACTTAACCTCAATGGGTCCCTTGATAAACAAATTCTCTACAAATTTTACATGGTTTCCCAATATCTTCTACTTCAAAGGCATTAATAAAAACACTTTAGCTAACATTAAGTTATTATTTAAAGCTATTAACTAGCTACGATGAACACCGACACATATGAAAACAATTTTCAATGTTAGGATTAAAAAACTTGAGACATCTTCGCTCCTAGAACTCAATTATTCTTCTTAATCGTTTTTCTTAATCAAACCTAAGCCACAGTCTACAGGGTTCCTTAATAGAAACTAATATGCACTAACTGTGTGACACTTTCTTATTCTTAATTTCTATCATCTTCAAGCCAGGGTCATAGGCAACACCCTATCCTATTTTTACTCATGTTTATTTTCCCACTAAACTAACCTCTATCATAATCTCATAGTGTAACTATTAATAACCCTCATTTATCAAAATTCTACTAAAGCTAACAATATTTTTGTACAAATTTATTGTTTTGGTTGAACAGTAAACCTAAAGATAATATCATATTCCTAATTATTCACAGGTAAAAATGCCTAGTAGTACAGGTTATTTCCACGAAATAATCAAGTTACATTAAAAGCATTGGGGATCACTCATCCAGTAACACCATGCAAGATACTAGAGAAAAATGGCAAACACAAGCTTTCTTAGTATTCAAGCACCTATACTGACCTGTCTTTGGTGTTGGGACAGAACACGTCATCAGTTGCAGCCCCTAAGAGCATCATCTCCGCATATTCACTGTGGTCCCTTTTAAATGGTCCTGCCAACCTCTCATCCTCCTTTTGCTCTCTGTCTGTTTGTTTCCCGCCTCCCTGTTTCCTTTCTCCTATTGCTCCTGTGTATGGAGGCTCATCTCCCCCCTTTCCTGTCTCATTTTCATGAGACCTTTCCATAACAAAATATTCTCTGCTTGAATTCTATCACCTGTCAATGATTTTCTTAACTTACAATAAACATGCAAAGACATAGCATTATTAAGGGAGCCAATTCCTTTGGTCCTTATTTAACTGAGACTCATCCATCAGTTCCCAGGCTGGTGAGCTGAGTTTTAGAAGTCAATTTTCAACTGATACTCCTCTAATATGGCCACCTGACACAAGCGACCTGCTTAGCAGACCAGTTCGGCCGCGGGTTCCAAACTCTGAACACCCAGAGGCAGCCCAGCCCCCATCTGCTGGTCCAGGTAGTCCAGGAACTGTTACCGGTTCCAGTTTGTTGTCACTACTCACATTCACCTGACGAAAGTGACAAGCATACCTGACAAGTTCGGCGGGTTCCGAACTCCTAACACCCAGGGGCAGCCCAACCCATCTGCCTGCCCAAGACCTTGCACGCCCAAACCCTGCCAACACCCGGGGAACAGTGACAGCTCCATTCATGAGAAGAGGACTGACATCAGAGTATTGGATCTGTTTGCATCTACCAGAAGAGAACCTTGGTCCCACACCCACCAGGAGAACAAGAAACTCTTGCTATACCCACCAGAAGAAAGGATGAGAGGGAAAAATGTAAAAACACATCCAACAAAAGAAAACCGGAGACTAGGAACCATACACCAGTAAGACCTGAAAATCACAATGTAGATGAAACAGAAGAGAATGACCTTAAAAACATCTTCAGGAAAATGATAAATGATCTCAAAGAGGACATGAGAAAATCCCTTAAAGAAATGGAAGAAAAAACTAACCAAAAAATACAAGGTATCAACCTTAAAGTCAATCAATATCAATCTCTCAAGGAAACATTTCAAGACCTAAAATCTGAAATAGAGACAATAAAGAAAGCACAGTCTGAGGGAATGCTGGAAATAGAAAAGCTGGGTAAACAATCAGGAACTACAGATGTAAGCATAACCAAGAGAATACAAGAGATGGAAGAGAGAAACTCAGGGGTTGAAGACACACTAGTGGAAATAGATTCATCAACCAAAGAAAGTCTTAAGTCCAACAAATCCCTATCACAAAATATCCAGGAAATATGGGATACTGTGAAAAGACCAAACCTAAGAATAATAGGTATAGTAGAAGGTGAAGAAATCCAACTCAAAGGCAGAGAAAACATATTCAACAAAATCATACAAGAAAACTTTCACAACCTAAAGAAAGACATACCAATGGAAATGCAAGAAGCCTACAGAACAACAAATAGACTGAACCAAAAAAAAGGTCACCTTGCCACATAATAATCAAAACACCAAACATACACAGCAAAAAGAAAATATTAAGAGCAGCAAAGGGAAAAGGTCAAGTAACATATAAAGGCAAACCTATCAGAATCACACCTGATTTTTCCTTTGAAACTCTGAAAGCCAGAAGATCCTGGATAGATATTCTACCTAAACCAAGAGACCATGGAAGCCAGTCCAGACTACAATATCCAGTAAAGCTTTCAATCATTATAGATGGAGAAAAGAAGATATTCCATGAAAAAATAAGATTCAAAAAATACATATCCACCAATCCAGCCCTACAGAAAATATTTGAAAGAAAACTCCAACCCAGGGAAGTTGACTACAACCAGAAAAACATAGGCAATAGATAATCCCAAGTTACCAACAACAAAAAGGAATAAGGGACAGAATCCCACACATAATCTCACCACCATCACCAAATCAAAACAAACAAGAATGAACAATAATCAGTGGTCATTAGTATCCGTCAACATTACTGGTCTCAATTCCCCTATAAAAAGACACAGATTAGCAGAATGGATAAGAAGACAGAATCCTTCCTTCTGCTGAATACAAGAAACTCACCTCAACCACAAAGACAGATTGGACCTACGAATTAAAGGTTGGGGAAAGATCTTCCAATCAAATGGACCCAAGAAATAAGCAGGAGTAGCAATCCTAATATCCAATAAATTGGACTTTAAATTAAATCAGTCAAAAGAGATGAAGAAGGTCACTTCCTACTCATCACAGGAGAAATCCATCAGGATGAAGTCTCAATTCTGAACATTTATGCCCCAAACACAAAGGCATCCACATTTGTAAAAGAAATATTACTAAAATTCAAATCACACATAAAACCTGCACACAATTTTCGTGGGAAAAACACCACACTCTAGACAGAAACTTATCAACGAAACAAATGATCTAGTAGAAGTAATGCACAATTAGACTTAACAGATATCTATAGAATATTCCACTCAAATACTAAACAATTTACCTTCTTCTCAGCACGACATGGAACCTTTTCTAAAACCCACCACAATCTTGGCAACATACCAAATCTCAATAGGGACAAAAAATTGAAATAAAGCCCTGTGTCTTATCAGACCACCATGATTTAAAATTAGAATTAAAAAAACAACACGAACTACAGAAAACCTACGAACTCATGGAAATTAAGTAACACCCAATTGCACAATTCATGGGTCCAGGAAGAAATAAAAAAAAATAAAGTTTTCCTAGAATTCAATGAGAACGCAGATACAACATACCCAAACGTATTGGATACTTTGAAGGCAGTGCTAAGAGGAAAGTTCAATGTGCTAAATGCCCACATGAAGAAGCAGGAGAATAATCACACTAGAGACTTAACAGCACAGCTGAAATCTTTAGAAAACAAAGAAGACAATCCACCCTGGAGGAGCTGATGCCAGGAAATAATCAAATTGAGGGCTGACATCAATAAAATGGAAACTAGGAGAAGAATACAAAGAATCAACATAACAAAAAGTTGGTTCTTCAAGAAAATCAACAAGATAGACAAACCTTTATCCAAACTTACCAAACAACAAAGAGTGAACATGCAAATTAATAAAATCAGGAATGAAAAGGGGGACATAACAACAGACACAGAGGAAATCCAGAGAAACATCAGTTCATAGTTTAAAATCCTATATTCCTAAAATTTGAAAATCTAAAGGAAATGCACAATTTTCAGTAGAGATTTCACTTACCAAAATTAAATCAAGAACAGATAAGCAACTTAAATAGGCTTATAAACTCTAAAGAAATTGAAGCAGTCATTAGAAGTCTCCCAAACAAAAAAAGCCCAGGGCCAGATGGCTTCAGTGCAGAACTCTACCAGAAATTCAAAGTACAGCTAACACCAATTCCCCTCAAATAATATACACAATAGAAGCAGAAGAGCCATTATCATGAGGCCACAATAATCTTGATGCCCAAGCCACACAAAGTCACAACTAAGAAAGAGAACTACAGACCAATATCCCTCATGAACACTGATGCAAAAATTCTCAGTAAAATATTGGCAAATCGAATCCAAGAACACATCAGAGAAATCATCAATCCCGATCAAGTAGGCTTCGTCCCAGGGATGCAAGGATGGTTCAACATACAAAATCCATCAATGTAAATCACCATATAAACATACTGAGGAAAAAATCACATGATCATCTCACTAGGTGCTGAAAAAGACTTTGACAAAATCCAACACCCCGTCATGATAAAGGTCCTGGAAAAACCAGGGATAGCAAGAACATAACTCAACGTAATAAAAGCAATATAGAGCAAGCCAATAGCCAACATCAAATTAAGTGTTGAGAAACTCAATGCAATTCCTCTAAAATCAGGAACAGGGCAAGGCTGTCCATTCTCTCCATACCTCTTCAATATTGTCCTTGAAGTTCTAGCTAGAGCAACAAGACAACAAAAGGAGATTAAGAGAACACAAATCAGAAAGGAAGAAGTCAAACTCTCACTATTTGCAGATGATATGATAGTCTATATAAGTGACCCTAAAAACTCAACAATGGAACTCCTACAGCTGATAAACACCTTCAGCAAAGTGCCAGGATACAAAATTAACTGAAAAAAATCTGTAGCCCTACTATATACAGATGACACATTGGTGGAGAAAGAAATCAGAGAGACATCACCCTTTACAATTGCCACAAACATAAAATACCTTGTAGTAACACTAACCAAAAAAGTGAAAGACTTGTACCGTAAGAATTTTGAGTCACTAAAGAAAGAAATTAAAGAAAATACCCGAAAATGGAAAGATCTACCATGCTCTTGAATAGGCACAATCAACATAGTAAAATTAGCAATCTTACCAAAAGCAATCTACAGATTCAATACAATCCCCATCAAAATCCCAAGACAATTCTTCGCAAAAAACTTAAAATAACAATTTTCAACTTCATATGGAGAAACAAAAAACCCAGGATAGCCAAAACAACCCTGTACAATAGAGGAACTCCTGGAGGCATCACCATCCCTAACTTTAAGCTCTATTACAGAGCTATAGTCCTGAAAACAGCTTGGTATTGCCACAAAAATAGACAGGTAGACCAATGGAATAGAATTGCAAACCTTGATATTAACCCACACACCTTTGAATACCTGATTTTGACAAACAATCCAAATGTATACGCTGGAACAAAGAGAACATCTTCAACAAATGGTGCTGGCATAACTGGATGCAAACATGTAGAAGACTACAGATAGACCCAAGCTTTTCACCCTGCACAAAACTTAAGTCAAAATGGATCAAAGACCTCAACATAAACCCAGCCACACTAAACCTAGTAGAAGATAAAGTGGGAAATACCCTTGAATTAATCGGTACAGGAGACTGCTTCCTGAACATAACACCAGTAGCACAGACACTGAGATCAACAATTAATAAATGGGACCTCCTGAAACTGTGTAGCTTCTGTAAGTCAAAGGACGTAGTTATCAAGACAAAACAACAGCCCACAGACTGGGAAAATTTATTCACCAACCCCACATCTGACAGAGGGCTGATCTCCAAAATATTCAAAGAAATCATGAAACTATTCTCCAAAACTCCAAACAATCCATTTAAAAAATGGGGTACAGAACTAAATAGACAATTCTCAATAGAGGAATCTAAAATGGCTGAAAGACACATGAGAAAGTGTTAGTCCGCAGGGAAATGGAAATCAAAACAACTTTGAGATACCATCTTATTCCTGTCAGAAGGCTAAAATCAAAAATACCAAAGAGAGTTTATGCTGGATAGGATATGGAGAAAGAGTAACACTCCTCCACAGCTGGTGGGAGTGCCAACTTGTACAGCCACTGTGGAAATCACTATGGTGACTCCTCAAGAAAATGGGAATGAGTCTACCACAAAATCCAGCAATTCCACTACTAGGCATATACCCAAAAGAATCACATTCATATAACAAGGACATATGTTCAATCATGTTCATAGCAGCATTATTTGTAATAACCAGAAACTGGAAGCAGCCTAGATGTCCCTCACCCGAAGAATGGATAGAGAAATTGTGGTACATTTATACAATGGAGTACTCCTCAGCAGAAAAAAGAATGGATTCTTGAAATTTGCAGGAAAATGGATAGAATTCGAAGAAACCATTCTGAGCAAGGTATATATATGCTAATTGAAACTCAAATATGCGATGAATCCAAGGTGTTTCAGTGAGTGCTCACCTGTGCATGCAAATTTGATTTCATCTTTAGTAAGTAGTAAAGTCATAGGCTTGCCAAAAAGAAAATAATAAGTGACACACAGGAAGACAAATGTCACACAATTTCAATTTCATGTGTAACCTAGAAATGATGAACTTATGGAAACAGAGAGCAGAATTGTGGCTAGTAGGCTTCAATGTGGGTCTTTTAACTATGGGGAAATGATTGGTTTAATGTTATAAAACTGCATTTAGACAAGAGGCATGGACTCTGTGATGTCTTGTGGTGTACTGAGAGCATGATAATATGGTTGATAAAATTACGCTATATTTTAAATGTTGTGAGATAGTATATTTTAAGTGTTCCCAAAAAAAACATGATGAATGTGTGATATAACATGTTAATTGGTTTAATTTAGCCATGCCATTGTGAACATACTGTATTATGTATCATAATTGTGCGTGACTTTATTTATGAGCTAAAAATGAACGGAGAAATAAAAAAAAGATTACTTTATTTTTGTAAATTTTATTTTAAATACAATCAATCTTATTTTACATATCCATCCCTGTTCCCATGCCCTACTATACTCCCATGCATCCCACTGAACCCCCTATCCCAGCACCCATTCACTCCCTAGGGAGGTTGTGTCCTTCCATGAGGGGTCATCAAATCTCTCAAGTCGTTTGGGCCTAGGCCTAGGTACTCCCGGGTATATCTAAGCTAAGAGAGTATCCCTGTTTGGGAAATGGGCTTCTGAAGTCTGTTTGAGTGCTCCGGATACTTCCTGGTACCACTACAAGAGGCCTGACAGACTCCCTAGTCCTCCTAACTAACACCCACATTCAGGGATCTTTGTTTGGACCTATGCTGGTTCCCCAGATGTCTGACTGGGATTCATGTGCTTTCACTTGCTCAGGTCAGCTGTTTCTGTGGGGTTGCCCATCATGGACTTGACCGCTTTGCTCATCACTCCTCCCTCTCTACAACTGGATACTAGGAGTCTGGCTCAGTGTTTAGCTGTGGTTCTCAAGAGGACTCAAGAGGACGTTTCCCTTTCTTCTTCTCTTTGGGAACCATATATGTCTCTCTTAGCATCCTCCTTGTTTTCTAGGTTTTCTGGTGGTGTGGACTGTAGTCTGGTTAACATTTGCTCTATGTCTAACAGCCGTTTATGAGAGAGTACATACCATTTTTGTCTTTCAGTGTCTTGGTTATCACACTAGATGACATCTTTAGTTCCATCCACTTGGCTGCAGATTTCATGATGTCTTCTTTTGATGGAGTTTATCCTTCTATATATTATTTATCTTAGGGTTAATGCATAAAACACTCTATGGTCAATGAGGCAGGAAGATAGGAAGTTCTAGAAGACATGGAAAATTCTGAGAAAGGTAGGCAGATGGAGCCCATTATACAACTGACATGTAAAGACCTGGAAGAAAGGACAAATCAGTCATTCTCTGGTAAGATAAGACCATGTTGAAATGCTTAGATTAGTAGAAATAGATTAATAATTGAGACAGAGGTAACAGTTTTGACATAATTATAGCATCTGAGTGTGTGTTTGGGGGGCTGAGAAGGGCAACAGGACCTAGGTGGTACAAGAAAATTCAGTAACAATCATTTTTCCCCACAGAGTAGTACTACATTGTGAAAATGTGACACATTTTCTTTATTCTTTAATCAGTTGGGTGGCATCTGTGTTGGTTCCAAGTTCTGGTAATTACAAATAATGTTGCTATGACCATAGCTGAACCAATAGCTTTGTGGTAGAAATGTGTATATTTTGGATATATGCCTAAGAGTGGAATTGATGGATATTGAGAGTTAATGATTCCCATTTTTTTGAGAAAATGCCATACTGGTTTCCAAAGTGTCTGTACAAGTTTGCACTGCCACCATCAATGGAGGGATGCTCCCTGTTTACACATCCTCTGCAGCATAAACTTCCATTGGTGTATTTGATTTTAGTCATTCTGACATGTGCAAGATGATATCTCAGAGTTGTTTTGACCACATTTCCCTGATGGCTAAGGTCGTTGAACACTTTCTTAACTGTCTTTTAACCATTTTTAGATTCCTGTATTGAGAATTCTCTATTTAGTTCTGTACCCCACTTGGTTATTTTGTGTTTTGATGACTAGCTTCTTGAGTACTTTGTTTATTTTGGAAATCAGCCCTCTGTAAGACGTGGGGTCGTTGAATATATTTTCCTGTTCTGTGGTCTGCCATTTTGTCATGTTGACTATGTCTTTTGCCTTATAGAAGCTTCTCATTTTCAGGAGGTACCATTTATTAATTGTCAATTTCAGTGTCTGTGATCCTGGTGTTATGTTTATGAATCACTCTCCCGTATCAATTTATTCAAGGGTACCTACCACTTTATTTTGTAATAGAGTGGTTGATTTTATGCTGATGTTTTTGATACATTCAGACTTAAGTCCAATATTCTACATGTCCATATCCAGTTATAACAGCACCATTTGTTGAAGACGTTTTCGTTTTTCCATTGAAAACTTTAGCTTCTTTGTCTAAAATGTTCATGGGTATGTGGGCTAATATCAGGGCTTCAATTCAATTCCATTGGTCTACCTGTCTATTTCCGTTCCAATAACAACCATTTTCTTTACCATAGCTCTATAATTAAGCTTGAAGTCAGGGATGGTGATGCCGCCAGAAGTTCCTTTATTGTAAAGGGTTGTTTTGCCTATCCTGGGTCTTTTGTTTTTCCATATAAATTTGATTATTTTCTTTCAAAGTTTGTGAAGAATTGTACTGTGATATTGTTGAGCAGTGCGTGGAATATGTAGACTGCTTTTGTCAAGGTTAGCCATGGGCTATTTTTTAGATGGGAAATTTTTGATGAGTGCTTCCTTTCCGTTAAAGTTTATAGGTCTATTAATATTGCTTCTCTGTTGCTGATTTAAATTTTCTAGGTGATACCTATCAAGAAAATTGTCCATTTCCCATAATTTTCCAATTTTGTGGATTACAGACTTTTAAACTATGACCTCATAATTCTCTGGGTTTTCAAATTGTTAACTGGATATATTTTCAAATAGATTTTATTTGGTTTATATTTTGAGGCAGGATAAATCTCTGTAGCCCTGACTCTCCTGGGGCTCATTCTGTAGTTCAGGCTGGCTCCCATGTCAAAAAGATCAGCTTGCTTCTGACTGCAAAATAGTGGGAATAATGGCTTGTTCCAAAATATCCCAAGAAAGACAGATTTTTATATAAAGCATAAAATTGTTGTTCCTCCTCCCTGATCCTCATCATTTTCCAACCAAACAACTCCACATACTTCATTCCTTTCATTATGAGAATTCCTTTTGAGCAATCAAGTAAAATGATTTTTTGTCATTTATATCTCAGCCCTTCATATTGAAGTGACTTGCTCCTCAGATTGTCCTTGAAGAAGATGTCTTCACATATGCACTCTAAACCAAGTTCCAGCTAATTGCAGATAACATAAAGTGGTTTACCAATTTTATATGATTACTTTCTTGTGATTTTTCTAACCTTCAATTTCTTAAAATCCCAAAATTTTACCTGTCCTCTTACTATCTATGTATGCATATCCATTACTACTCTCAATTTGCTACATTTGGGTGATTTTATCATTCTTTAATCTTTGTGTAATTACCACTATGGTACAATTTTTGAAGACATGAGAATGATCCCTGAAGTCCCAAAGTGTGTCCCAATGTTAATCAATCACATAATGAGCAGTTAAGAGGATAAGAAACTCTGTCTTTAATGGAATACATGCTTAAAATATAGTTTTTGTTTTGTGTGTTCTATTTTACGATGAATCCTAAATAGGAGAACAGTCACAAATGATTTGCAAGGGGTAAGAATCTAAGGGCATTTGGAAGAAGAAAAAGAAAACAATTAAAATATATTGTGTGAAAACAAGAAAAATACAAAGTGCAAATTTCAAAAGTTTGCATTATTAAACATAATTTTATAAAATACACTTTTGCCAAGTCTTGAAGTTGTGAAGAGGCTCACGAATGTTGAATTTGGCTTCTTTCTATGTTTTCCGTTATAAGTCAGGATTGACATTTATCTTAGCATATTTCCTTGTGAGTGACCTAGATATGCTTGTTTATGGCCTTTAACACTGAAAAACTTATTGACTTAGCATTTTGTTTGCCTGTCAAGTCACTATGATCTCCCATTGCTGAACATGCTCATAAAAATAGATGAGCCTCTTATGGAATCTACAAAGCCACTAATTTACCAGATGATCTTAAAAATTTCTTGTCATTTAATGTTTTTTAGTTAATTCTCCTGAAAACACAGTTCATCAAATGAAAAGTATGCTAATCATTAATTGTTGCTTGACTTACTTCTATTTGTATTAGTGACAAGTGTTGATCCTATATTATCTTTTAGGCCATGATAAGTATGGAAGACACATATGACTACAAAGAAGTGTCATTTTTGATTCTCATGGCTTAGGCCATATCTGTCAACTAATGATAAACTGGCTACCATGTTTTGCCTTTGAGGATTTCAAATTTATGTCAGTAAAAACTGGTTCCATTGCTGAGTGTATTATTTTCATAGCATTGAGCGAGAACATACCACATGTCACTTCTCATATTTTAACAGTGAGCATTCATTTAAAAAAATCTTCTTAAATTCATTCGTGTCCAAGGCCACATTCTCTAATTAGATGGGTTATGTTTCTACAAGGTATTAAGACCCCATGAAGTTCCACAAAATATCGGGATTTTACCTTGCTTTATTATTATTTTTTAAATTATTTTATTAGTTCAAGTTAGGGAATATGCTTGTTTCACATGTAAGTCCCTTTTCTCTCTCCCTCCCCTCATCCCCTACCCTCCTTCCCCACCCAAACCTAGCACGAACCCCATTCAATTACCACTCCCCAGGCAGGGTAGGGCCCTCAAAGGGGGCTCTGCAAAGTCCACCAAATGTTCCTGTGCTGGGCCTGGGCCCTTTCCCATTTGTCCAGGGCCAGAGTGTATCCCTTCACGTGGGATGGGCTCTCAAAGTCCCTTCTTTCATCCGGGAAAAATACTAATCCACTACCAGAGGCTTCCTGGAGTGCAGAGGCCTCCTTATTGACATCCATGTTCAGGGGTCTGGATGAGTCATGTACTGGCCTCCCATACAGCATCTGGGGTCGATGTGCTCTCCCTTCTTCAGGGCAACTGTTTCTGTGAGTTTCTCCTACCTGGTACAGACCCCTTAGATCTTCATTCCTCAATCTCTTCAACTAAATTCCAGAGTTAAGTTCAGTGCATATCTGTGGATGAATACCTTTGCTTCCATCAGCCACTGGATGAGGGCTCTAGGATGACATAAAGAGTAGTCATCAATCTCATTTTAGGGAGTGGGCTTCTAGGTTATAATCTCCATCATTACCTGGATTGTCAGATCGTGTCATCATTGTAGGTCTCTGGAGATCACCCTAGTTCCAGATCTCTTATAGGACCTATAGTGGCTCCATCTAATATGGTATCTCTCATACTCTTCTCTCTCCTCTATTCTTCCCCCAACTCAATATTTCTGCTCCTCCATTTCCTCTCCTCTACTCCTCTTCTCCTGCTCCTATTGTGGCAGCTCCTTCTTCCCTACCCTCATACTACCAATTAGCTCAGCAGTTCATGCCACTTCCCATTCCTGGGGACCATTTATCCCTTAGAGTCCTTCATGTTTCCTAGTTTCTTTAGTGAACAGGATTATAGGCTGGTAATCCTTTGCTCTATGTCTAAAATTCATATAAGAGTGAGTACATAACATGTTTGTCTTTTTGTGACTGGGTTACCACACTCAGGATTTTTTCTTCTAGTTTCATCCGTTTGCCTGCGAATTTCACGATTCCATTGCTTTTTTTCTGCTGAGTAGTACTCCATTGTATAAATGTACCACATTTTCTCTATCCATTCTTCAGTTGAGGGGCATCTAGGTTGCTTCCAGGTTCTGATTATAACAAACAATGCTGCTATGAACATGGTTGAACATATGTCCTTGTTGTATGAGCATGCATTTTTGGGTATATAACCAAGAGAGGAATGGATGGATCTTGAGGTAGACTGATTCCCATTTTTCTGAGCAACCACCCTTTATTGTAAAGAGTTGTTTTAGCTATCCTGTGTTTTTTCTTTTTCTATAAAAAGTTGAGTATTGTTTTTTCAATGTCTGTGAAATCCTTTGTTGGGATTTTGATGGGGATTGTGTTGAATGTGTAGATTGCTTTTGGCAGGATTGCTATTTTTCTATGTTGATTCTACCTATCCAAGAGCATGGGAGATCTTTCCATTTTAGGGTATCTTCTTTAATTTATTTCTTTAAAGTCTCAAAGTTCTTATTGTAAAAGTCTTTCACTTTTTTGTTTAGTGTGACCCCAAGATATTTTATGTTGCTTGTGGATATTGTGAAAGGTGATGTTTCCCTGATTTCTTTCTCATTGGATTTATCATCTTTATATGGTAGGGCTACTGACTTTTTGAGTTAGTTTTGTAACCTGCTACATTGCTGAAAGTGTTTATTAGCTGTAGGAGTTCTCCGGTAGAGTTTTTCGGGTCACTAATGTAGACTATCATGCCATCTGTAAACAGTGAAAGTTTGACTTCTTCCTTTCCAATTTGTATCCCTATGATCCCCTTTTCTTGTCGTATTGCTCTAGCTAGAACTTCAAGTACAATATTGGGGAGATATGGAGAGAGTGGACAGCGTTGTCTTGTTCCTAATTTTAGAGAAAATGCTTTGAGTTACTCCCCATTTAGTTTTATGTTGGCTATTGGTTTGGTGTATATTGTGCTCATTATGTTTAGATATGTTCATATTATTCCTGTTCTCTCCAAGATCTTTATAATGAAGGGATGTTGGATTTTCTTCAAAGGCTTTTGAAAGCATTACCATCAAGTGAGATGATCATGTGGTTTTGCTTTTTCAGTTTGTTTATATGGTGGATTCTATTGATGGATTTTCATATGGTGAACCATCCTTGCATCACTGGGATGAAGCCTGCTTTATCATGGTGGATGATTTTTCTGATATGTTCTTGGATTCAGTTTGCCAGTATTTTATTGAGTATTTTAGCATCAATGTGCATGAGAGATATCGGTCTGTAGTTCTCTTTCTTAGTCATATCTTTGTGTGGATTGGGTATCAACGTGATTTTATCCTGGTAGAAATAGTTCGACAATATCCCATCTGCTTCTATTGTCCTGTCTAGTGGTATAAGTGTGTGTTGAAATCTCCTACTATAAGTATGTGTGTGTGTGTGTTTATGTGTGGTTTGAGCTTTAGTAATGTTTCTTTCACAAATGTGGGTGCCTTAATATTTGGGGCACTGATGTTCAGGATTGAGAGTACATCTTGATGAACTTTTCCTGTGGTCAGTATGAAATGCCCTTCTTCATCTCTTTTGATTGACTTTAGTTTGAAGTTTAATTTGTTAGATTTTAGGATTGCTACACCAGCTTGTTTCTTGGGCACATCTGATTTGAAAAACTTTTCCCATCCTTTTACTCTGGGGTAACACCTGTCTTTGAAGTTGAGGTGTGTTTCTTGTAAACAACAGAAGGATAGATTCTGTCTTTGTATCCTTTCTGTTAGCCTATATCTTTTTATAGGTAAGTTATGACCATTGACATTTAAGGATATTAATGTCCATTGTTGGTTCTTGTTTGTTTTGGATTTATTTTTGGGGGTGTCATTGTGCAGATTTTGCCCTCCTGTTTCTTTTTGTGTTTGGTAAAATTAGATTATCCATTGCGTGTGTTTTTGTGAGTGTAGTTAGGTTCGTTGGGTTGGATTTTTCCTTCCAGAACCTAATATAGTGCTGGATTTGTGGATAGGTATTGTTTACATCTGTTTTTCTCATGGAATATCTTGTTTTCTCCATCTATAGTGATTGAAAGTTTTGCTGGGTACAGTAGTCTGGGTTGACATCCATGCTCCCTTAGTGCTTGTGAATCACACACGACTTCTTAATAGAAACTCTGAAAGCCAGAAAGTCTTGGGTAGGCTTGTAGGGTATCTACCCAAGACCTACCTTTCAGAGTTTCCATTGAGAAGTCGTGTGTGATTCTGATTGGTTTGCCTTTATATGTTACTTGGACTTTTTCCTTTGCTGCTCTTAATATATTCTCTTTATTCTTTAGATTTGGTGTTTGATTATTATTTGTCAGGGGGACTTCTTTTTGTGGTCCAGTCTGTTTGGTGTTCTGTAAGCTTCTTGTACTTTCATAAGCATATCCTTCTGTAGGTTGGGGAAGTATTCTTCTATGATTTTGTTGAATATGTTTTTGGTACCTTTGAGCAGTGTTTCTTCACCTTCTTCTATACCTATTATTCTTAGGTTTGGACTTTTCATGGTGTCCCATATTTCCTAGATATTTTGTGTTAGGGGTATGTTGGACTTGAGGTTTTCTTTGTTTGATGAATGTATATCCTCTAGCGAGTCTTCAACATCTGAGATTCTCTCTTCCATCTCTTGAATTCTTTTAGTTATATTCACATCTTTAGTTCCTGATCATTTATCCAGCCTTTCCATTTCCAGCATTGCCTCATTCTGTGTTTTCTTTATTGTGTCTATTTCAGCTTTCATGCTTTGAACTGTTTCAAGAGCTTCCTTCACTTGTTTGCTTCTTTTTTCTTGGGTTTCTTTAGATTCTTTAAGAGATTTGTTTATTTCTTGAATTTTTTTGGTTTGTCTTTTCCTCCATTTCGTGTAATTTTTTGCTTGCTTTTTCTTCTATTTCTTTAAGGGATTTTCTTGTTTCCTCTTTAAAGGTCTCTATCATCTTGCTGAGATAATTTTTGAGGTCCATATCTTCTTCATGCTCTGTGTTGCGATTTTCAGATTTTGCTGGTGTGTAGTCACTAGATTCTGGTGGTGTCATATTGGTCTTTCTGTTGTTGAGTGCGTTCTTATTCTGTCTTCTTCCCATATCTTCTTCCAGTGGTTGCAGATGGGTTCTCTTTATCTCCTCTTGTGACCCAGTGGTGTGCGTGGGCCAGGGATTCAATGTCCACAGCTCTGGATGGTCTTGCCTCTCCTGGTAGTCTCCTCACTCTGAAGGAGTTAGGCCTCCTCAGGGGTCAGGTCAGTGGAATGGGAAATCAGAGTAGGGTGTTTCCAGACACAGGGAGTTCCTCCCTGCCTGGGCAGGTCTAGTCCAAGTGGGTGCAGGACCAGAGAGATTGGGGTGAATGGGGCTTTGGATGGGAGGTGGGTAAGAGTAGAGGGTCAGTCACATCTCTCTGGATCAGGTCATCAGAAAAGGAAGGAAGAGTAGGGTGTTTCAGATTCAGGGAGCTCCTCCCTGCCTGGGTGTGTCTACCCCAAGCAGGTGCAGACCCGCGGTGATTGGGGTGAATGGGGCTTTGGACAGGAGTTGGGTAAGAGTAGAGGGTCACTCACCACGTTATGGACCAGGTCGGTGGAAAGGGCTTTCTTTATTATTATTAAGTGTTTGCACCCCAACTTTACCTTCTGTGAGTTTTGCTTCACACATTCTTTCCCATTTAAATTCTTTCTATAAAATCAAAGATAAGCATGGAGGAAATCTACTCTAGCAACTCTTTTTTCTTTATTATATCCTTACTTGGATGTGTTTTCCTTGAATGGGAAAATTGCATATGGAATCCTTGTGTTGATAAATGCATTGTTCATTATCAAACAGTTCTGCATTTACATATTTTATTCTACATATAAGTGAAAAGGAAAAATAGCAGAGTATATTTGTGGAATAAAAAATGTCTTTCATTTTCCAAAATTTAAAAATTATTTCATGAAATTTTGCTGCAGTTTACATTATAAAATCAGTGATGCAATTTGACAGGACATTAACACCAGCATTTTCATTCCCTTTATGAAACAATAGAATTATCACAAATATGCCTTCAATTCCAGTTGTTGGCAACAAACTCAGGACTTTGAATTTCTGAATAAGAGGCTAGCAATCAATGACAAGTTTATGATTCTTTTGTTTTCTTTTTATTTGAATTAGAAACAAGATTGTCTTACATGTGGATCCCAGTTCCCTCTCCCTCACCTCCTCCCCTACCACCCCCTAACGAAAACCCTAACTATCACATATCCTTTCTGCTCTCCATGGAAAGTGAGTCGTTCCATCAGGGGTAATCAGAGTCTATCATATCCTTTGGGATAGGGCCTAGGCCCATCTCCATGTGTCTTGGCTGAGGGAGTATTGCTCTATGAGGAATGGGCTCCAAAATCCACACCTATGCTAGTGATAAGTACTTATCTACTATAGGAGGTCCAGTAGATTTCTGAGGTCTCTTCATTCAAACCCACGTTCCTGGGGTCTGGAATAGTCCCATGCTGTAATTCCAGCTATCATTGTGGGTAGCAAGAGCTCCCTCTTGTTCAGGTCAGCTGTTTCTGTAGGTTTCACCAGCCTGGTCCAGACCCCTTTTTCATTACTCGTCCTTCTCTGCAAGGATTCCAGTTCAGTGCTGTGATTAGCTGTGGGTGTCTGCTTCTACTTCCACTAGCTGCTGGATGAAGGCTATAAAATGGCATAAAATTCAGTCATCAATCTCATTATCAGGGGAAGGCATTTAAGGTAGCCTCTCCTCTGTTGCTTAGATTGTTAGCTGCTGTCATCTTTGTAGATCTCCAGACATTTCCCTACTGCCTGATTTTTCTGTAAACCTAAAATGTCTCCCTCTATTATGGTATCTCCTTTCTTGTTTTCTTCTATTCTTTCCCTGACTCAAACTTTCTGCTCCCTCATGTCCTCCTCTCCCCTTCTTTTATCCCCTTCTTTTTCTCCTAGCTCCCTCCCTGTCCTCCTGTTCTCCCAGTTTGCTCAGGAGATCTTATCTCTGTCCCCTTCTCCAGGCAACCATGTGTCACCTTACGGTTATCCTTGTGTACTAGTTTCTCTGGCAGTGTGGATTGTAGGGTGGTAATCCTTTAGTCTATGTATAAAGTCTGCATTTCAATGAATACATACCGTGTTTGTTGTTTGCTGATTGAGTTACCTCTCTCAGAATTGTTTCTTCTAGTTTCATCCATTTTCCTACAAATTTCAAGATTCCATTGTTTTTTTTTTTTTTTTCTGGTGAGTGGTACTCCATTGTGTAAATGTACTATATTTTATCTATCCTTTCTTCAGTTGAGGGTATCTAAGTTGCTTTTATAAGTACTATAGCTCTATAATATAGCATGAAATCAGGTATGAAGATGCCTCCTGAAGTTCTTTTATTGAACAGGGTTGTTTGGGCTAACCTGGGTCTTTTGTTTTTCCATATAAAGTTGAAAATTATTTTTTCAAGGTCTCTGAAGAATTGTGTTGGGATTTTGATGGGGATTGCAATGAATCTGTAGATCACCATTTTTAATATGTTGATCCTACCTATCCAAGAACATGGGAGATCCTTCCATTTTATGGTATCTTCTTTAATTTCTTTCTTTAAAGACTCAAAATTCTTATGATAAACATCTTTCAGTTTTTTGGTTAGCATTACACCAAGGTGTTTTATATTGTTTATGGCAATTATAAAAGGTGATGTTTCTTTGATTTCTTTCTTAGCAGATTTATCATTGATATATAGTAGGGCTACTGATTTTTTATTATTATTTACTCAAAATCAAGCCTATTTGCAACACCTGTGTTATTGAAATAGAATTTCATTCTCATTTTAGTTTAATTTTTTCTGTGAAATCCAGAAAACTCTTTGAGCCTCATCAGCCAACACTCTCCCCTTGCCTGGGGGTTTGGTGGATTTTTCTATGGTTAAGAGAAATAAAAATTAAACACTTGATTTCTCTAGAGATTGATAATAAGCCCCTAGCCCTGAAGACATTATTATTCAAACCTAGGCATAAAACCCTTGAGCTGTAACTGACCTGAATGCTTCATCTTTGGGATCTGGTTTTCGTGGTAGCAGAAGTTTGCATGCAAGATTTCAAAGGAAGGAGACAATCAACAATCAATCATACCAGGCATTGATGACTAAGAACCACTTTAATGACCAAGATGGCATGAAAATCCTCATGGTCCTACACTTGCATGCACACCCTGGTGGAAAGCAACAGTGTGTTTTTCTTTTGCTTTTTGTCACATTTATTCATTTATTTTATATTAAATTATTTTTCTTTCAATGAAAATAGATGTTTTTCACTCAATATATCTGATTAAACTTTTCTCCACCTATTTTTTCCTAATCCCTTTCCAGCTCTGTTCACATCCAGATGGATACACACACAATTTGTCTTATTAGAAAATAAACAAGCCTCCATTCTGCCTATTTAGGGAAACAACACATGGGAATGGTACAGATTGGTGATAGAAGTAGGTGAGTAAATGACTCAGGTACATACCCAGATACATACACACGCACACACACACACACACACACACACACACACACACACACACACACACACGCACGCATATGACCACACACATGCATACACATGCTCTATGAACAATGTTCTGAAACACCAATACTAAAAGAGTTTCCATGCCACTGGTTACTGTGGCAGTCAGTCTTCTCATCATTCCTAGTAAATTGTCCATTTAGCAAGGGAAATGGTTTTCTTATTATTAGGCATGATTTTTTATTTTAAAACAATATATCCTCACTTTATGTACCAATTCCAGTTCCTCCTCCTGCTCACCCTACTTTCTTCACAACAAAGCATATCCTCAGAGACTAATGAAGTCTGGCACATCTCTTTAAGGCAGGACCATTGCCCGCCCTCTATATAGGGTAAGCAAGGTATCCCTCCAAAGAGATGGACTACCAAAAAACCAATACAAACACTATGGATAAATCGTGGTCCAACTGTCAGTGACCTTACAGACTGACAAAGGCACACAACTGCCAACCACATTCACAGAACCCAGTTCAATCCAATGCAGGCTCCCTAGATGTCATTCAGGAGTCAATGAGATCCCACTAGTTCAGGTCAGATGTCTCTGTGTGTATCCCCCAAATAGTCTTGACCCCTTTGTTGATATTATTGATCATCCCTCTCTTTGACTGGACTCTGGGAGATCAGCCCAGTTCTTAGCTGTGGATCTCTGTACCTGCTTCCATCAATTGCAATAATTGATAAGTATAAAACATTACACCCAATGGCTATGGACTACCCACTCTTCTTAACATCTCATAGAATTTTCTCAAAACTTAATTGTTTATGAGAACACACAAAAATGTCCATAGATACAGTAAAATTAAATTCACATCCTGCATTTTACCTGACTACAGCTCAGTAAATGTTTATATTCAGGGGATATTAATAAAGTCATGTCATTTAGACATCATGCTGCTATATGAAACAACTTGGAGAATTCCTGTCACTCCTATAAAACAAATCAGTAGCTAAATCAGAAAGGGCTTATCTCTGGGGAAAATACATAGGGCACAGGATAAACAGATTTATGTATGCATTTGCTGGAACAGATTAATTTATTTCTCCTCTACTTCAAAATCTTTTTTTCTTTAACTTCTTCGTTAAGTTGTTGTTCTGATCTTAAGACACTTTGGTTGCTTCATAGCACTGAATTTAACTTCTAAAAATTTGTCTCCACAGGAATATTCCAGCTTGAAACTAACCTTAACATTTTGAATTTGAGTGGTGGACATAGTGCCTTTTACAACTTTTTATCCCTGTGGTGAACTCATGAGTTCTTTCTCCCTTGAATAACCTGTTTTAGAAGTCAGGTTTAATTACTCTGAAACACCAGTCCTTTGCTTTGCTTCAAAGAACAAACATATGATGCTCATCAAAGTCACTATTTACACACATAAATTCACACAATAAAATTCATCCAACATAAAAAATGTGAATACTCAACCATAAGATTTGTTTTTGTGACCACATTATAATGTAGGAGGGGATGTTATCTGTGGTGTGTGTCTTGTCAGTGAGAGTAGAAAATCCAAAATGATGCATCATTGGTATCCTTAAGAGGCCCATATGTAAATGTGTGACCTTCATTGTATACATACTATCACCTTCTACTTACTAAATTTTTCTGCTCTGGGAAATTTTCTAAATCATTGCTGAATTTACCCACATGGCAAAATTAAGTGTCAGTTCTATTTATCCAGGTTAGTATCATACATTTTTGCTTAGGGCCTAATAATTGACTATGACCCACTAGAGAACACACATTAACAATTTAAAAATAAAATTTGAAACTCATTCTATATTACACAGCATAGGACATAAGGGGACAGCCTCAAAACCATCTTAAAAGTTATATATGTTTTATCATGCACATGCCAACAATTCATAATGTTAACAATTACTGAATATAAAGCTCCTCGGTAAAATTCAACAAAGTCAATGTAAGTTCTGAATGGTCTGCCAAACAGATTGTAGGACAAAAGAGCAATAAAATTTCCAGAACCTAAAAACTTGGTATTGTATTTGGTCTACTAAGAGGAATCCAGGAAATCCTCTGTAACAACCAAACTACTGATAGTTTCTCAAGAGTGCTGAAACAAGCAAGTAGCAATATGAAGATTCTGTTCCTAACTGTGGTCATCAGCTTTGTTGGCACTGAAGTGGTACCACATTCTGAAGTAGAACAGGATGAGGTATAGTCTGCTTGTGTGTTTGCATTTGGGTCCCTGTGACATAATTGCATAGTGTTTGCATGTGGGTCCCTGTGATATAATTCCAATGTAATGAGAATATTAACTCACATTAGCATACATATTATATACTCTTTCACATATGTTGGTATGTATGGGTATGTAAGTGTGAATATTTTAATGTATGTATGGCTGGGTGGATGGTCTTAAGAGTATTAATAGTTTATGTGCACACAGAAATGAGATGGCATGGCCTATAGCTTTCAGCTGCAAATAAAAAAGGAACATTTTGATATTTCAGACATTACCATGAAACTCTCTGTACCACCTCCTTCCCTGGTGCTGAAATTCCACATACATACTGGCATGCCTGGTTTGTACACATCAGTTTTGTGAAAGAAACTCAAGTACCTATCCTTTCATTAACATGGATATTCTGACCAAATATATATGGTATATGAAAAATATATATTTCAATTATTTATATTGGTTAAATTATATATTTCATGATTTAATGTTGCTTGCATTATTTTAACCAATCGTACTAAAATCATTATCAATCCATCCACATCTGTAGTCAGTATATTCATAGGAATCTCTTCTATCTGAGGAATCATTATTTTTATCTATGTTTGACATAGATAATCATGACACGTTCAAGATTAAGTATAAAAAGATATCTTGTAAAATTCTACTTTTCTACATGGAAGACTCATTGATAGTATATTTTATATGTTTTCTAAATTGAGCCAGTAGATATATATTGCCTTATTGAAATAAATATTCATTGGATTAATCCAGAAAAGAATGACTCTTTAATTTGTACCAGTGGCTGTCTGTAGTAATGACATAAGTTGTATTGACTGAAATCATTAACATAAATTGCAAAGACAAATCACGTTGTGAAGGACAAGAATGTTAATTAGGGGAGGTATAAACCTCCTATGTAGGAGCCATATTTTATGTCTGAAAATGCTGTTAATAAAAGTTAATATCTGGAGAAATGCTAGTAATAAGAAATATGATTGGGTTGTTTTGTATCTATCATTTGCTATGATGGTGGCAATCTCTTTTGTTAAAGACAGTTTTCAGTGATCCCACCACGTTCATAGGTGAAATCATTTTAGTCCTATCCTTCTGTGAACCAAACACTACTGAATGGATGCTTTCAATTACAGAATAATCATTATCTAGTTTTTACTTGTTTATTGCTTTGCTTACAGTGTAGACAAATGAGCATACTTTTAGAGTTCATCGTCCCTATATTTATGGTGCTTTGCTTTTTTCAGGGAAAGAACATATTTATCCTTGTTGTTGGATTTTGGTGGTAGGAAGAACAACTTCAAAGCTTTAACTTGGATGTTTGGAAGAACAAGTCAATAGAGTATGGTGCCCACGGAGATGGCATAAATGAGTTTTACATTAAAAGTTGTACTACTTCATTAAAAAATGCAAAAAAATTCTGAGATGATTATGTGATTTCAATTGTGATCTAAAAATTTTCAACATATAGTGATTATGCTTATGATAGCATGTCCATATTTATAATTATCATGGTTTGTAATGGATAACTATATGAATATTGGTATCACACAAAAGTCAATTATCAAGAACTATATATTTAAATAAATTTATATTGATCTTAGAAAAAGACAATAGTTCAGTTAAAAAATTATGTCATTCAAATCAATGAACAGTAAAAGTAGGAACTATGTTGCAATTTTTTGAATGATAATTACTATATTCTCCACAGAATTGAATGAAGCACAATGTCCAACATACTGTGACATATGGAAAATTGTATAGAATTCTGTATAAAAATATATGTCTCATGATGCCTATGAATATGCAAACAATTTTCGTATTCAAAAACCACTAAAAATTGTGATAAATATGAGTGTGGCATATTTGATAAGAAGGTACTCTGTCCTTATCAAAATGAATGTTCTCCAATGTTATGTATACTACCAGCAACGAGGATATTAATTTACTTACACTTCTTAATTTTTCAATTATCTTGATTTTATAAATATTACTTTTAGGTTTTTGTAAATTTTCTTTAAGAACATAATAATTTTAAATGTGAATATTTGCAATCACCTATAATATCAGAAAAGTTCACTTTGTTGTTTTACTTTTAATGTTGTATCTTAAGAAAGAAAGCAAATCTGCAGAAATACATTTTGCGTATAGAAAATATGTTCTATTCCTTTATCCTCATCAGAGTTTCTCCTGCAGCTAATCCTCTCAATTCTTCTGCATCTCTCTTTCCCTTTTGAATCCACTACTCTTCTGACGCTAATTAAAATAGAACAGTCTCCTAAGAAATAACAAGCAGACATGACAAAAATAAAATGTAATAAGGTAAAGAAAACGTTTTTTATTTTTTTAAAATCAAAGTTGCAAAATGAGAAGCTAACAGGAGGTAAAGAGTTCCAAAAGCACTTCACGTGGGTTTTTCTTCAGATAGTTTACATCTTTTGCCACTAATTTTTTTCTTTTCCATTCATTTATATAGCTCATAAATAAAGTCATGCACAATTATGATACATAATACAGTATGTTCACAATGGCATGGTTAAATTAAACCAATTAACATGTTATAACACACATATTCATCATTTTTATTATGAGAACACTTAAAGTATACTATCTCACAATTTTTAATACATAGCATATTGTTATCAACCATATTTACCATGCTCTCAGTAGACCTCAAGACATCACAGAATACATGCCTCTTATCTAACTGCAGGTTTTGTCCTTTAACCAATCATTTCCCCATAGTTAAAAGACCCACATTAAAGCCTAATAGCCATGATTCTGCTCTCTGTTCCCATAAGTTCATCAATTCTAGCTTACACATAAAATTGAAATTGTGTGACATTTGTCTTCCAGTGTGTCACTTTATATTTGGCAAGCATATAACATTACTACTTACTAAAGATGAAATCAAATTTGCATGCACATGTGAGCACTCACTGAAATACCTTGGATTCATCAGATAATTGAGATTCAATTAGCATATATATATATATATATATATATATATATATATATATATATGATCAATAATGGCAATAAGTTAGAATCAATAGCAGTAACATCTTTTCCAGGTTCTGCAGTCATTTGAACAGAATTGTAGAGACATCCAGCACAATCCATTTAAAAAAAACCAAAACCAAACAACAAACAAACAACAACAAAGTAAAAAACAAAATTCAAGAAAACAGCACAGTTCTGTTAACTCTTATGGTACTTGGCACCATTTTTTTTAAATTAGCTTCTCAATCATCATCTGGGAGGAAAACATTCTGAGCAACATCATTAAAAACAGCTCTGATAAAACATGGTCACTACTATGTATCATGAAGCAGGTCCACATATGAGTGACATATCATGTTTGTCTTTTTGTGATTGGGTTGCCTCGCTCAGAATGGTTTCTTCAAGTTCCATCCATTTTCCTGCAAATTTCAAGTTTCCATTGTTTTTTTTTTCTGCTGAGGAGTATTCCATTGTGTAAATGTACCACAATTTCTCTATCCATTCTTCGGTTGAGGGGCGTCTAGGCTGCTTCCAGGTTCTGGCTATTACAAATAATGCTGCTTTGAACATGGTTGAACATATGTCCTTGTTATATGAATGTGATTCTTTGGGGTATATGCCTAGGAGTGGAATTGCTGGATCTTGTGGTGGACTCATTCCCATTTTCTTGAGGAGTTGCCATACTGATTTTCACAGTGGCTGTACAAGTTGGCACTCCCACCAGCAGTGGAGGAGTGTTCCTCTTTCTCCACATCCTCTCCAGCATAAACTGTCATTGGTATATTTGATTTTAGCCATTCTGACAGGAGTAAGGTGGTATCTCAGAGTTGTTTTGATTTGCATTTCCCTGACGCCTAAGGACGTTGAACACTTTCTCATGTGTCTTTCAGCCATTTTAAAATCCTCTATTAAGAATTGTCTATATAGTTTGTACCCCATTTTTTATTTGGATTGTTTGGTGTTTTCGAGTCTAGCTTCTTGAGTTCTTTGAATAATTTGGAGATCAACCCTCTGTCAGATGTGGGGTTGGTGAATAAATTTTCCCAGTCTGTGGGCTGTCGTTTTGTCTTGCAGACTATGTCCTTTGCCTTACAGAAGCTTCTCAGTTTCAGGAGGTCCCATTTATTAATTGTTGATCTCAGTGTCTGTGCTACTGGTGTTATGTTCAGGAAGCGGTCTCATGTACCAATTATTTCAAGGGTATTTCCCACTTTATCTTCTAGTAGGTTCAGTGTGGCTGGGGTTATGTTGAGGTCTTTGATCCATTTTGACTTAAGTTTTGTGTAGGGCAAATGTCTTGGGGCTATCTGTAGTCTTCTACATGTTTGCATCCAATTATGCCAGCACCATTTGTTGAAGATGTTCTCTTTGTTCCATCGTATATGTTTGGATTTTTTGTCAAAAATCAGGTGTTCATAAGTTTGTGGGTTAATAACAGTGTTTTCAATTCTATTCCATTGGTCTACCTGTCTATTTTTGTGCCAATACCAAGCTGTTTCCAGGACTATAGCTCTGTAATAGAGCTTAAATTTAGGGATGGAGATGCCTCCAGGAGTTCCTCTATTGCACAGGGTTGTTTTGGCTATCCTGTGTCTTTGGTTTCTCCATATAAAGTTGAGAATAGTTTTTTCAAGATCAGTGAAGAATTTTTTGGGATTTTGATGTGGATTGCATTGAATCATTAGATTGCTTTTGGTAAGACTGCCATTTTAATTGTGTTGATCCTGCCTACACACAAGCATGGTAGATCTTTCCATTTTCTGTTATCTTCTTTAATTTCTTTCTTTAGAGTCTAAAAATTCTTATGGTGCAGGTCTTTCACTTTTTTGGTTGGTGTTACTCCAAGTTATTTTACGTAGTTTGTGGCAATATTAAAGGATGATGCTTCTCTGATTTCTTTCTCCACCAATGTGTCATCTGTGTATAGTAGGTTTACAGATTTTTTGAGTTAATCTTGTATCCTGCCACTTTGCTGAAAGTGTTGATCAGCTGTAGGAGTACCCTGGTTGAGTTTTTCGGGTCACTATGTAGTCTATCTTATCATCTGCAAATAGTGAGGGTTTGACTTCTTCCTTTTTGATTTGTATTCCCTTGATCTCCTTTTGATGTCTTATTGCTCTAGCTAGAACTTCAAGGACAATATTGAAGAGGTATGGAGAGAGTGGACAGCCTTGACTTGTACCTGATTTTAGAGGAATTATCATGAAGGGTTGATGGATTTTGTCAAAGGCATTTTCGGCATCTACTGATATGATCATGTGATTTTTTTCCTCAATCTGTTGATATTGTGGATTACAATGATGGATTTTCATATGTTATACCATACTTTCATCGCTGGGATGGAAACCTACTTGATGGGGACGGATGATTTCTCTGATGTGTTCTTGGATTCGATTTGCCAATATTTTATTGTGAAATTTTGTATCAATATTCATGAGGGATATTGGTCTGTACTTCCCTTTTTTTATTTGTGTCTTTGTGTGGCTTGGGTATCAAGGTAATTGTGGCCTCATAAAAAGATTTTGGTATTGTCCCTTCTGCTTCTAATGGGAGGAGAATTGCTATTAGTTGTACTTTGAATTTCTGGTAGAATTCTGTACTGAAGCCACCTGTCCCTGGGCTTTTATTCATTGGGAGATTTCTAATGACTGCGTAATTTTCATTAGAGTTTATAGGTCTATTTAAGTTGCTTATCTGTTCTTGATTTAATTTTGGAAAGTGCAATCTCTACTGAAAATTTTGCATTTCCTTTAGATTTTCAAATTTTGAGGAATATACGATTTCAAAATATGACATGATGATTTTCTGGATTTCCCCTGTATCTGTTATGATCCCATTTTCATTCCTGATTTTATTAATTTGCATGTTCACTCTTTGTTATTTGGTAAGTTTGGATAAAGTTTTGTCTATCTTGTTGAATTTCTCAAAGAACCAACTTTTTGTTATATTGATTCCTTGTATTGTTCTCCTAGTTTCCATATTATTGATTTCAGCCCTCAATCTGTTTATTTCCTGGTGTCTGTTTCTCTGGTGTGTATTAGCTTCTTTGTTTTCTAAATCTTTCAGTTGTGCTGTTAAATCTCTACTGTGATTATTCTCCTGTTTCATCATGTGGGCATTTAGAGCTATGAACTTTCCTCTTAGCACTGCTTTCAGAGTATCCCAAAGATTTGGTTGTGTCTGCATTCTCATTGAATTCTAGGAAATCTTTAATTTCTGTTTTATTTCTTCGTGGACCCATGAATTGTGCAATTGGGTGTTACTTAATTTCCGTGAGTTTGTAGGGTTTTTGTAGTTCTTGTTGTTGTTGAATTCTAATTTTAAAACATGGTGGTCTGATAAGAAATAGGGGGTTATTTCAATTTTTTGTACTTGTTGAGGTTTGCTATGTTGCCAAGTATGTGGTCATTTTTAGAGAATGTTTCATGTGGTGCTCAGGAGAAGGTAAATTGTTTCGTATTTGGGTGGGATGTTCTATAGATATTTGTTAAGTCCAATTGTGCCATAACTTGGATAAGTTCTTTTGATTCTTTGTTTAGTTTCTGTCTGGTGTTCCTGTCGAGTAGTGAGAGTGGGGTGTTGAATTCACCCACTATAAGTGTTTGCGTTTATATGTGTGTTTTGAGTTTTAATCAAGTTTCTTTTACAAACATGAATGCCTTTTATTTGGGGCATAAATATTCAGAATTAAAATTGCATCCTGATGGATTTCTCCTGTGATGAGTACGAAATTACCTTCTTCATTTCTTTTGACTGATTTTAGTTTAAAGTCCAATTTATTGGATATTAAGATAGCTTCCCTTGCTTGTTTCTTGGGTCCATTTTATTGGAAGATCTTTCCCCAACATTTAATTCTTAGGTAACATCTGTGTTTGAGGTTAGGTGAGTTTCTTGTATGCAGCAGAAGGAAGGAATGTCTTCATATCCATTCTGCTAATCTGAGTCTTTTTATAGGGTAGTTAAGACCATCAATGTTGATGGATATTAATGACCATTGATTGCTGTTAATTCTTGTTTGTTTTTTATTTGGTAATGGTAGAAAGGTTATGTGTGGGATTCTATCCCTTTTTTCTTTTGACTGTTGGTAAGTTGGGATTATTTATTGCCTATATATTTCTGGTTGTAGTTAACTTCCCTGGGTTGCAGTTTACCTTCCAGTAATTTCCGTAGGGCTGGATTGGTGGATATGTATTTTTTGAATCTGGTTTTAGCATGGAATATCTTATTTTCTCCATCTATAATGATTGTAAGCTTTGCTGGATATAGTAGTCTGGGCTGGCATCCATGGTCTTTTAAAGTAGGTAGAATATCTATCCAGGATCTTCTGGCTTTCAGAGTTTCAAAGGAAAAGTCAGGTGGGATTCTGATAGGTTTGCCTTTATAGGTTACTTGACCTTTTTCCTTTGCTGCTCTTAATATTTTCTCTTTGTTGTGTATGCTTGGTGTTTTGATTAATATGTGGCAAGGTGACATTTTTTTGTTCAGTCTATTTGGTGTTCGGTAGGCTTCTTGTATTTTCATTGGTATGTCTTTCTTTAGGTTGGGAAAATTTTCTTCTTTGATTTTGTGGAATATCTTTTCTGTGCCTTTGAGTTGGAATTCTTCACCTTCTTCTAGACCTATCATTCTTGGGTTTGGTCTTTTCACGGTATCCCATATTTCCTCGATATTTTGTGTTAGGGATTTGTTGGACTTAAGATTTTCTTTGGATGTTGAATCTATTCCCAGTAGGGTGTCTTCAACTCCTGAGATTCTCTCTTCCATCTCTTGTATTCTGTTGGTTATGCTTACATCTGTAGTTCCTAATCCTTTACCCAGTTTTTCTATTTCCAGCATTTCCTCAGAATGTGCTTTCTTTATTGTCTCTATTTCAGTTTTTGGTCTTGAACTATTTCCTTGAGAGATTTGTTGATATCTTGTATTTTTTGCTTTATTTTGTCTTCAATTTCTTTATGGGATTTTCTCATGTCCTCTTTGAGGTCCTCTTTGAGGTGCTCTATGATTTTCCTGAAGAGGATATTCTCTTCTGGTTCATCTGCATCGTGATATTGAGGTCTTACTGTTTTATGGTTCCTAGTCTCCTGTGGTGTCATATTGGGTTTTCTGTTGTTGGATGTCCTTTTACCTTCTACTCTTCTCATCCTTTCTTCTGTTGGGTGCAGCAAGTGTTCCTTGTTCTCCTGGTGGGTGTGGGACCAATGTTCCCTTCTGGTAGATGGAAACAGATCCAATACACTGATGTTGGTCCACTTCTCGTGGATGATGGTGCCACTGTTTCCTGGGTGTCAGCAGAGTACTGGCCTGCCGGGTCCTCCCTAAATACCTTTTTCTAAACTTAACTTCATCTCCTAAATTGCTGACAGCTGCCGAGCATTAGGATGTCCCAGACAGTGTCATACATTCTGAAAATCCGTAGAGCAACCAGGTAATCCAGGATGTAGCAGTACCCCACTATTCCCAAACACCCCCCCAAAGATGATCAATGCCACTTCATCAGTAAGAAGCAGTCTTGAGAACTTGACATCCTTATTCCATAATTGCAAATACAAGATCCCAAATTTCAATTATCAGTGATGTTCTGAATGAAAGGTTATGGTATTGGGCTAACTCCCCATGTCACCTGAAAGGGTGCACTCACTCAGCCACTTTTGTGTTCAGTGCAGGGTTCTATGGGTACTAAGTCTGCAGGCAGGGATATAGATCCCCTTTAATAGACAGATCCCTAAAAAGTTCTGATGGCTTTTTCTCTGTCACCTTCCAATTCCTCTCTGTTATCTTCTATCTGGTATCTTCCTCGAACACTCTTCATCTCTTCTTATGTCTCCCCCACTCACTGTCTTCAACAATGTCAGAAAATCCAAAGTTCATGGACATTCTAAGATTCATCTTCCATTGCTCAAGGTTCTGGCTCCATAGTTAGCTTTCCCTTCCACATAAACAAATGACCAATTTAGGAGCTGTGAAAGCCATGGACGCTATTACTCTGTGAACTCTCTCCGTAACCAGGCTCGGTTGAGCAGGACATCACAGAGATCTTTTTCTGGGACTGACCAAACGTTAAAACACCACTTCAGGTCGGTGTGTTTCCCAAGGATGAGGTCCACCACCACATTCGCCGAATCACCTGTTGGTTTCATATTTATGCCTTTGGGAGATTCTCCCCCTCCACGGTTCAGACCATTGTGTCATCTCAATTCTTCAGGCATTTTTTATTCCACAATTGTCGGTGGATTTAGCCTGACTCCATATTCTGAGATGTTTGGTACCGAGCCTCCTTAAGCTACCTCCATTTTAATTGCATCTTATGTTTAATGAAATCTAACAATTACTGTTACCGTGGAAAAACCATTTAATACATTTTTGGGGAGGAATGTCAAATACCTTAAGAAGTACATCAATGGAATAAGAAAATAAAAGTAATCATATTTCTTTAAAAAAGGTGAGTTTTCCATTGTTAATTTCTTCCAGGAATGCTTAAATTCCATTACTTAGATTAGATTGAAAAATCATTGGAATTCAGAAACTTGGGTGCATGAGATGATGTCGGCAGCAGATCCGAGTTCATTAGACAGAGACAACATCGACCTTGAATATGTTCAGAGCCTGCTCTGCATGTGATATGCATTTATCCTAGCCTACACTAAGCCTTGGCCTGTATGTGTTTCAGTCTGTCTCTCATTTCATTTTCTAACTCTCTCTATCACATCCTGTCTCTGTCTCTGTGTATCTCTATTTCTCACTTCTGTGTCTCTACACACTGGGTGGGAGTCTATAATTCTACCTGCTTTACAATGAATTTGCCAGCTACACTAAGCCAAAGTCTCTTTCTCTCACACACAACATTCTCTCTCTCTCTCTCTCTCTCTCTCTCTCTCTCTCTCTTTCTCTCTCTCTCTCTGTCTTTCTGTCTCTCTGTTCTAGTACTGAACAGCATGCCAAAACTCTCTACAATGGCAAAATTAAGGTGCTTTTGTATTGGACAAAATATAACCTTCACATTCCAAAATGAGAATTCTTTCAGCCAAATAGCTTCTATCATAAAGAGGCACCTGATGTGTCTCCATTTTATGATTTTGGTAACACCAAAATATTCCTGTAAGTTCCAGGGAGCTGAATGGGACCCATGCAAAGAGTTCCAAAAATGAGCCTCTCCTGATAATTAGTATTCAGACTATCAATGATCCAAGAGTCATTTCCTGCTCATCTGGGATCTCTCAATGGGAGATCCTGTCCATGACACCTGGAAGCATCCACTCACTCAGCCACTACTCTGTTCAGTCCAGGGTTCCATGGGTAATAAACATGCAGGCAGGTTTATAGGACCCCCTATAACATACAGATCCCTACAAATCCCTGATGTTTTATTCTCTCTGTCCCCTTCCAATTCCAATCTGCTATCTGCTATGTGCTCTCTGGTATCTTCCTCTGACACTCTTCATCTCGTCTACTGTCTCACTGACTCACTCTCTCCAACCATGTCTGAAAATCTAAAGTCATGAACATTCTAAGATTTGTGTTCCATTGCTCAGGATTCTGTCTCCATTGTAAGCTTGCCCTTCCACTTAAATCAGTAACCAACTCTGAAGCTGTGAACGCCATGGAGGCGCTCTCTCTGTGTAAAATCACTTTCTATACACAGGCTTCGTTGAGCTGCACATCACAGAGATCTTTTTTGGGGATTGACGAAATGGTGTAACACCCATCAGATCGGTGTGTTTTCCAAGGATGAGGCCCATCCCCACAGTTGCTGAATCACCTGTGAGTTTCAGATTTATGCCTTTGGGAATATCGCCCCCTACACTGTTCTGACCCCCTTGTAGACTCAACTCTTCGGGAACGTTTTGTTCCACAATTGTCTATGAGTTAAGCCTGAATCCACATTCTGAGATGTTGGGTACCCAGCCTCATTCAGCCACATCCATTGGAATTACATCTTATCTTTAAGGGAATCTAGCTGTTACTGTTACTGTGGAAAAACTGTTTAATGTATTTTTTGTGGTAGAATGTCAAATACCCTAATAAGTACATCAATGGAATGAGAAAAAGAAAGGATATGTGATATGCACTTATCCTAGCCTACACTAAGCCTTGGCCTGTCGTTGTATCTTTCTGTCTCTCATTTCACTCTCTAACTCTATCACTCACTGCCTCTGTTTCTGTCTGTTTTTCTCTGTCTCTCACTGTCTGTGTCTCTATTTATATGTGTCTACACCCTACACCCTTGGTGGGAGTCTATAATTCTAACTGGTTTGTGATATGTTTGCCTGCTACACTAAGCCAAAGTCTCTGTCTCTCTCTCTCTCTGTCTGGTCCTCTGTGTTTGCCTCTGCACCTTGGGTGAATGAATACCTGCAGCTATACTTGTTCTGGACTGGTGTCCACCAAAACTGATCTTTAATCTGTCCATTTTTATATGACCCTCTCTCTCTGCCTCTCTCTGTCTCTCTGTCTCTCTCTGTCTCTCTGTCTCTGTCTCTCTCTCTCTCTCTCTCTCTCTCTCTCTCTCCCTCTCTCTCGATCTGTCTGTCTTTGTTTGTGTGTGTGTGTGTGTGTGTTGGTCTGTCTGTCTCTCTCTCCGAGTACTGAAGAGCATGCTAACCCTCTCTACAGTGGCAAAATTAAGGTGCTTTTGTATTATCTGAAAGATACTTTAACCAATCCAAAATGAGAATGCTATCAGCCAAGTCGCATCTATCATGAAGAGGCAGCTGATCTGTCTCCAATTTATGTTTTGGTACATACAAAATATTCCTGTAAATCCCTGGGAGCTAAATGGGACCTAGGCAAACAGGTCCAAAGATGCACTCCTGATAAATAGTATTCAGTCTATCATGATCCCAGATTCCTTTCCTCCTCTGGGACCCCACTCTCCAGAAACACTCCCTCATCTGACCACCCATCCTTCTGATATCAGGACATCAGAAACATCTCTTTTCTAACCTTAACTTCATCTCCTACACTGCTCACATCTGGCAACGTCGAGGAGGCCAGTGTATGTGCTACATGTCCTGTACAAGGAAGGAGCAAGCAGATATTTTAGGATGTGGTAGGACCACAACATTCAATAACCCCCAATGAGGGTTATTGCCCCTACTTCAGCAGGATGAAGTCTTGAGTCCTTGAAATCCTTATTCCCTAAATTGCCAAGTCTACTACCCCAACATTCCATATTCAGGGAACGAGGGAATGAAAAGTCCAGGCATCAGGCTGGCATGTCCAAGGCACCTGGCAAGATGCAGTCACTCAGGCAGTACTCTGTTCAGTGCAGCCTTCCATGGTTACTAAGTCTGCAGGCAGGTATAAAGGACCCATTTAAAAGAAAGATCCAGACGCACTTATGCTCTCTTATTCTCTCTCTCTCTCTCTCTCTCTCTCTCTCTCTCTCTCTTTCTCTCTCTCTCTCTCTTATAGTTGGAAATTAGCAATACGGAGCAAAGTGGAAATATAAGGGTATTTAATAGGGAAAGGCCTTACTTACAGAACAACCTAGCCAGCTGGTGTGGCAGCGGTCTGTATGCAAGCCCAAAGTGAAACCGAAAGAGAGACACAGTCCCCTTCAAGTCTCTGCTTTACATCACACTGACCACGCCCTCACAAGAGTGGTCAGGCACACCTGTAGCCAGCCCCTAAGTAGTCATGGCTACAGCTTCGCCTACATTTCCCCTTTTAGTCTAAAAGAGGATTAAAACTTAACAGTGTAAATTATCCAAAATTAACAATCATAAAGATAAATATAAGAAGATACAACAATCTGCTTATGTCACATCCTAACTATCCATGTTAACTAAACGCTAAAGTCATCTATGAGAAGTATCCAAGCCTGAACACCTCCTTCCAATCACAACCATAAACAATAGGAAGCTATCCCTAACTAGGTATATACACTATCCTAAGTGACAACAATGGGGGGAGGGGGCGTATCATCCTCCAAGTTACTTCCTGCTGAAAAATTCTTTTTTATTCTGTATTACATCAATTGGCTTCTTGATACAATACAGAAACACTAAAGTTTAGTTAAATAACATGCTTGGATTTTAGAGGAGGAAAGCCAAATCCTCCTCTAAATCCAGCATTGGTTTAATTGAATAGGGACTAGGAAATGAAGAGAAATTGAGTTTTCTGAGAGTTAATCGTATGGCACATTCCTTTTATTTGATGGTTATAGCTACCTTTTCTTTTTAAGCATCTACCCATGTAGTGTTCTTTGCCTTCTGGAGATAACCTTTTCCTGTGAAGATAAAAGCAAAACACTTCCCTTTCCTTTGGGGTGTTTCTACTTAGTTTATGAGATATACATTACTAGAATACCTGTCATTTGTCCTCGTTGAGAACTTTTTCCTTTTCTACTCGAGTCTTGATCAACTTTGGTGTATCCAAAGATTTTCTTCTCCTGTGGAAACCAATGCAAACCCCGACTTCAATATAACACATGTCCTGGTTTCCATTCAGAAGTTAGTACATCTTTGAAGTATACCAGTTGATTGAGTTCAGCAGTTTTTTCCGTAGTCCAGTGTCGTTCTGCAGCTGTTTGTCCTTTTTCACTGGCACTAAGAAAGTTTAGTGTTAATAAAGCATTATGGAACCTATTTTTGGGGGTTTTAGTCTTCCAAGCTTGTTTTTTGAGCATATCCTTTAGTGTTCTATTAGATCTCTTAACCACTGCTTGGTCTGTAGGATTGTGTGGTATACCAGTAACATGTTTATGTTATAATATTTGAAAAATTGTTCCAATTTTGTAGAGATATATGGTGGAGCATTGTCAGCTTTTATTTGTGCAGGTATAGCCATAACTGCCATCACCTGTAGCAGGTGTATAACAACAGAATCAGCTTTTTCAGAGTTAAGAGCAGTAGCCCATTGGAACCCTGAGAATGTGTCTATAGTATGATGCACATATTTCAAATTTCCAAACTCTGCAAAGTGAAAGACATCCATCTGCCAAACCTCATTTCTCCAAATACCCTTAGGATTACAACATGCTGGCAATAGAGTATGTTTAGAAAAGGAACAAGTAGGACAGTTTCTCACTATTTCCTTGGCTTGTTGCCAAGTGATGGAGAAGTCCTTTTTCAAACCTTTGCTATTTACATGATGTTTCTTATGAAATTCTGAGGCTTCTATCACACTTCCAATTAACAAATGATCAATCTCATCATTGCCTTATGCTAGTGGGCGTTGCAGACCCGTATGGGATCTGATAAGTAATATATATATAATTATATTATATATATATATATATATATATATATATATAGGATTACTTCTGTTTCTGATAGATTCCTGTAATTGTAAAAGCAGAGAATTTAATTCTGTATTATCAGGAACGAATTCTGCAGTTTCAATGTGTAACACGACTCTCTCTGCATATTGGGAATCAGTAACTATATTAAGAAGTTCTGTAAAATCCATTAATACCATGAGAATTGCATATAATTCTGCCTTCTGTACAGATGTATATGATCTTTGAATTACTTTACTTACCTCACCTGCATTATAACCTGTGTTACCTGATTTGTTGGCATCAATGTAAGACCTCCAGAAATGGAAGTTTGTCTTACAATACGTGGAAGAATCCATAGTGTCTTTTTTATGAATTTAATTCTGTCAGTTTGGGGATAGTTGTTGCTAATTGTTCCAAAAAAGTCAGTAAGAGCTATTTGCCAATATTCATTATCCTTCTGCAAGGAGGAAATTTCTTCATTAGTTAAAGGTACTATAATTTCTGCTGGATTTTTTCCAGTCAGCAGACAAAGTCTTAATTTACCCTTTAAAATCAAATCAGAAATCTTTGCTATATATGTCTTTAACTGTTTATTCTGTTTATGTGGCACAAATATCCATTCCAATATAGTGTCTTCCCTTTGCATCAGAATTCAAGAAGGGTATTCTCTGGACGGCAAGATAACCAGAATTCAGTCTAAATCAAGGTTCATCCGATCTATGTGTGCATCCAATATTCTGTTTTCTTCCCATTGTACCTCTTTTTCTGCCTCAGCAGATAATATTCTTGGACTAATTAGGTCCTTATCACCTTTAAGGGTCATTTTAAAATGCTCTAGGTCATGTCCTTCTACACCAATAATCGTCTGTAATAGACAAATTTTCCCTAATAATTTCTGAAGAGAATTAATAGTTTGATACTGATCTCTCCTAATTTGTACCTTTTGAGGTCTGATTCTTTGTAAGTCTATCTTGTAAACTAAATAGTTAATAGAATCTCCTCTTTGTATCTTTTCTGGGGCAATCTGTAACCCCCAATGAGGCAGAACTTTCTTCACCATTTCAAACATACATTCCAAGGTTTCCTTATTAGAATCTGATAAAAGAATGTCATCCATGTAATGATAAACAAGAGATTGTGAAAATTTCTTATGAATTATTTCCAATGGTTGCTGTACAAAGTGCTGATACAAAGTAAGACCATTTAGCATTCCTTGTGGCAAAACTCTCCCCTGATATCTCCTAACTGCCTGTGAATTATTAAGAGGTGGTACAGTAAATGCAAATTTTTCTCTATCATTTTCCTGTAACAGTATTGTGAAGAAACAGTCTTTTAGATCAATGACTATGATAGGTCATCCTTTAGGGATTAAGGAAGGTAATGGCATTCCAGGTTGCAGAGAGCCCATTGCTTGAATTACCTTATTTATGGCTCTCATGTCTGTCAGCATTCTCCACTTACCTGATTACTTTTTGATAACAAATACAGGAGAATTCCAAGGACTGGTAGATTCCTCTATTTGTCCAGCATCTAGCTGTTCCTGTATTAACTTTTCTAAAGCCTCTATCTTCTCAGAGGTCATAGGCCATTGTTGTACCCAAACGGGATCATCTGAAAGTCACTTCAATGGCAGGGCCTTTGGCTCCTCTGAAGGTCCATCATTTGTACCTAGTTTCTGTACAGCATGGATGGTTGGTAACTGTTCTCCATAGCATCTTACCAGATCTTTTCTACTATCTAAATATTGTACATAATTTGTATCTGACACTGGAGGAATCTAAGTATTCCATTGCTGTAAGAGACCACGACCCCAGATATTTATAGCTATATCTGCCACATATGGTTTCAGTGTCCCTTTCTGTCATTCTGGTCCAATGCAGGCCACTGAGTCGAAGACACTCTGTCGAAGTCTAGACAGAGTTCCAATTCCTAAAATTTGTATATTTGCCCCTCTAAGAGGCCATTTCTGAGGCCAGGAATTTTGAGTAATAATAGTTACATCTGTTCCAGTGTCTACTAAGCCAGAAATAACTTTATTATTAATTTTCACTTTCAACGGATGCCTTTTATCATTAATAGAAGCTTGCCAAAATATGCGTTTCTCATTTTGTCCATTCACACTTGATTCTTCATCACTATTCAAACTACCATCAAGAGCAGTATCATTTTTCAAAATAAGCAAAGAACTATCTATTGGTCCTGGGAGAGAATGTCTTCCACTGCTACTGGGAATGACCCGACCTTTCTCGTTGTGGGGGCCTTCTTGAGTGCCCCCTCAGAATTTCCCCGACCTTAATGGGTTTCCTTGTAAGTCCCTGGTCGATCTACATTCATTGGTCTAGTGTCTGCCCTTACCACATCTTCTCCACAATCCAAAAGGCAGTGGCCTTCCATATGAGGCATTTTTAGAATTCGTTTGTCTACAATTTCTCTTAGTATGTCCCATTTTACCACAGTTGAAACATCTAGGTTCCTGTTCCCTTCGTTTTCTCCAGGGGAAGGCTCTTCCTACCCAAGGTTCTGGTTGATAGTAGTAGTAACGTCTAGCCTCTTGGTACCTATGTTGACCTCTGTAAGGTGCTTCTCCTTGCCAAGCCCTTACATCCTCACCTCTAGAACTTTTAATTTCTTGTTGCCTTTTTAAACCTTTTGAAATGGCTTCTCCTACACAAGCTCCAGTATCTTGTACATTATAATCAATGTTGACTGCATACAAACCCATTCTTCCAGTGGAGCTGATCTGATCTTTAAAGGCAAAAGTATTCTTTTGCATATTGGGTTTGCATTTTTACAAACTATTGTATATATAATTGATGTCTTGTTTCTGGATCTGTTACCTGTAATTCTACTGCCCTGGTTAACCTTTGTAAGAAGTCCTGGAACTGTTCTGTAGGTCCCTGTTCTTTTCTGGTATATGCTTCTAGGCGTTCTCCTGGTTCACGAACCTTATCCCAAGCATTTAATGCTGCTTTCCTGCATAGAGACAGTATATCGTCATCATATTCAGCCTAAATCTGTGGGTCAGTATAAATACCCTGACCAAGAAGCTTATCTAGAGGGCCTTCAAAACCTTCCTTTATGCCCTGATGCTCAAGGAGCTTGGCCTCTTCCCTTACTAATGCCTTCTACTGGATTTGGCATGAATTCTCAAGTACAGCTGCTACCAATCGTTCCCAATCTGTGGGTGTCCCCCTGTTAACGGTTGTCCATGAATGTAATAGCTGTTTTACATATGGGCTATGGAGACCATATGAGACAACTGATTCTTTAATATTCTTAAGATCCTTCAGCTGTATAGGTTGCCATTCATAAGCCATCCATTCATGAGGGTGTTTCTTAGAAGCCTGCTTTTCTACCATGGTAGCTGGGTACACTAATGGTGTACAAGTAACAACCTTAGAAGAATAGTCACGATACCTGGGTGGAGTATGTGCCTGGGATTGGAGTGATTCTGCTTCTGAGGCATCCCAATGATATTTAAGCCTAGTAATGATATCCTTTTGAAAAGTTTCCATCTCCTTAATCATAAAAGATCCCAAGCATATTAGTGAATCTGTAAATTGCTCTAACTGCTCATTTACATGTTTTTCTAGGTCTTTAATATGATCATCCTTAGGCAGCATCTGGATGGCATGGAAACTGCCTTCTAGGTATTGGAGTCTATATTCAAGGTCATGATTTGCTGATTTTGGGTCCTCAGCAATCGACCGTATGGACCTATGTAATCTGTCAGCCCTGTACTTTAAATAATCTTCCAAATATTCAAATCTAGACTCAGATTTCTGATCTGCTACTTTGGATGCTTCAATAACTGATTGAATGGCACTGTCCAATTCTACAACCCTATCCTGGGTATTTTGCACCGTTGCATCTAGTTGCTGGGCAACATTGCCTATTTGAGTTTCTAGCTGGCTATAGATATTACTTAGCTCAACATGGTCTTCTGACAGCCTAGCTTCTAAAGCCTCAGACATGGAGGTTCTCTCTGTATTTATCTTATCATAAATACACTGCATCTCATCAGATACCTCTGTCTTTAGCATATTAGACACAGAGCCAAGCTTATCATCAAATGTCTGTTCCACTTGCTGCACAATTGTGGTCTGACCTAATCTATTCTCCAAAACCTCATTGCATAAAGCTGTTATTTCCTGTAAGTAGCTGGTGAGGTTATCCTTATCCTTATTCCTGAGTCCTCTGGCTAGTAATACTATTTGTACCAGAAAGCTAACTGCCATTATGGCATATAGGCCAGTAATTGGCTACTAACATCCTCCTCAAACAGTGAATTCATGTAGTAAGCAAAAATATTACCAATTTTAGCAAATGATAAATATTCTGCCATAATTTTACCTGATTTCTACTACAGATGCAGTGAATATATTTGACCTGCAGGTAGCACAGGCATTCAGTTAGTCTGCGGCATTTGGCAGCAGTCTGTCGGCAGTGGAGAGAGGTCACAAAAGCGACTGTGCTTATCTTAGAGAGTATACGTCCTTACACCTGCAACCACTGAAACAGATGTGGCTTTACCACAGCAGCGGCCAGGGGAAGCCTCTGCTGAAAGCCGAGGCTTACGTGACTCTAGGCAGCTAGAAACTGTCTTCAGATCTGGGTGGATGGTCCTGAGCAGCTCAGCTGCAGAGGGTCAGCTGCTAGCCAGGAGCACCTGCGGAGAGAGGGCACTTTCCGGGCTTAGGCCGCAGGCCCTGTGGATCCCACAGCCTATCCCAATTTCCAATATCCTGCTCCTGACAACCAGATATAGTTGGAAATTACCAATACAGAGCCAAGTGGAAATATAAGGGTATTTAATAGGGAAAAAGCCTACTTACATAGCAACCTACCCAGTCGGTGTGGTAGCGGTCTGTATGCAAGCCCAAAAGCAAAACCAAAGGAGAGATGCAGTCCCCTTGCAAGCGTGGTCAGGCACACCTGTAGCCAGCCCCTAAGTAGATGTGGCTACAGCTTCCCCTACACTCTCTCTCTTTCTCTGTCTCGCCCTCCTTCTTTCTCTCTCTCCCTCGACCTGCCACTTCCTCACTGCTATCTGCTCTTTTTATTCTTCTGAGCATTGTATTCTCTTGTCCTCTCTCCCACAAACACCCTCTCCCACCCTGTTTGAAATCCTCGGTTCATGGGCTTTCAAAGTTAGGTGTTCCATTGCTCAGTGTTCAGTTTTCATTTCAGACTTTCCACTTCCATGTTAACAAAAGATCAACACTATTGCTGTGAAAGCCAGAGAGGGTCTGTCTCTGTAACCTATTTCCATGCCCATGCTTGGGTTTGAGGGAAACCACAGAGATCATTTTCTCCAACTGCCCTAACAGTGAAACACCCCTTCATTTCTGTGTATCCCATGGATGAGGTCCAATACCACATTCGCTGAATCATTTGTGTTTTCAGCATTATGCCATAGGCAGGTTCTTCTCTCCTCTTTTAGGAATTCTGTCTCGACATGAATTTTAATGCATTTTGTTCTGCCCTGGTCCAAGAGTTCAAGCTGTCTCTGAGTTCTGAGAGTGAGATTACCAACCCTTCTTCAGCCTCACCCATGAGAAATGCATTTTATGGTTAAGGGATACTTCCAGTTACTGTTACCATGAAAAAACAGTTCATTGACTTTATAGAGGAATGTCATATTCCCCAGGTTGTGAATTAATGGACTAAGAAAATGAAAAGACACACATTACTGAATGAAATTTGAGTTTTGCATGGTAGCTTCTGCCAGGAAGGATTAAATTCCATATCTTAGATTAGATTGAAGGATCACTGGACTGAAGGTACTTGGGTGAACCAAATGATATCAGTAGTAGGACTGAATTCATTAGGCAGAGACAGCATCATCCTTGAGTATGAGAGGACCCACCTGTGGACCTGCTATTCACATATCTCAGCCTATATTAAGCCATGTTTTGTCTGTGTGTCTCTCTGTTTGTCTGAATTTTCATGTCTAATTCTCTATCACTCACTGTCACTGTCTCTCTGTGTATGTCCCTTCACCCTGGTGAGCTGCTATATCTCCTTGAATTTCAATGGACCTGCCTGGTAACTAAGCCTCTCTCTGTCTGTCTGTCTGTCTGTCTGTCTGTCTTTCTCTCTCTCCCAGTCTCTCACTGTCTCTCTGGCCTTCGGTCTCTACAACCTGGATGAATACCAACAGCGCTGGACATGCTCAGGACTGATCTCTACCAAATCTGATCTTTGGTCTTTTTTCTGTATGTATCTCCCTTGACTTGTGTATTTCTGTCTCTCTGTCAGAGTACTGAGGAGAATGCTAAACCACTCTAAAATGGCAAAATTAAGGTTCTTTTTATTGTCTTATAGATACCATTTTTACAAACATGTGAATGCTATTAGCAAAGTTGCTTTTATCAAAAAGTGGCAGCTGATGTGTCTCCAATTTATGTTTTTGGCAAAACCAAAGTTTTCCTGTAAGTTTCAGTGAGCTGAATGGGACCCATGAAAACATGTTCCAAGATTCACTTAAGATAAATAGTATTCTCTCCGTCAATGATCCCAGATTCCTCTCCTCCTCGTCTGGTACCTTTCCCTGAGAAAACACTCCCTCATCTGACCATGCAACACTTTGTCACCTGGACTTAAGAAATATTTTGATCTCTAAACTTAACCTCATCTCCTACACTGTTGACATCTGCTGAGGCTAAGGATGCCCAAGACAGTGCCACACATTCTGGAAATCCATTGAGCAACCAGGTCCTCCAGTACCTGGAAGTATCCCACTATTTTAAGGGACCCCAATGTTGGTCAATGCCCTTTCAGCAAAAAGAAGCAGTCTTGAAAACTCGATATCATTATTCCCAAAGTTGCCACCAAATTTCCATAATAAATGCAGGTGGGAATGAAGGTCCTGGCATCTGGAGACCTGACCATGACACGTGGAAGGGTGTACTCACTCAGCTAGTACTCTGTTCAGTCCTGGGTTCCATGGGTAATAAGTCTACAGGCAGGGTTATAGGACCCTTTAAAATACAAATCCATACCCACAACTGATCTACTATTCTCTGTCACCTTACAACTCATCTCTTCTATCTTCTCTCTGTTATCTTTCTCTGACCCCCTTCATCTTTTCTCCTATCTCCCCCACTTACCCACTCGAAACCTGTCAGAAAAACTAAAGTTCATGGACATTCTAAGATTCCTGTTCCATTGCTCAAGGTTCTGACTCCATAGCAAGCTTTCCACTTCCAAATAAACAAATAACCAACTCTGGTGCTGGGAAAGCCATGGAGGCTCTCTCTCTGTGAACTCTCTCCATACACAGGCTTGGTTGATTGGGAAATTCCAGAGATGTGTTTGTGGGACTGACCAAACAGTGAATCACCCCATGAGGTCTGTGTGTTCCCCAAGAAAGAGATCCAACACCACATTGCTGAATCACCTGTGGGTTTCAGATTTAGGAGTTTGGGGATTTCTTCCCTCAACTGTACGGACACCTGCATCATATCAACTAATCATGCATTATTTTGTTCCACAATTGTCGATCAGTAAGGCTGACTCCATCTTTTGCAATGTTGGCTACCAAGCCTCCTTCAGACACATCCATTGGAATCACATCTTATGTTTAATAGAATCTAGCTGCTACTGTTATCGTGGAAAAACTGTTCAATGTGAATTTGTGGAGCAATATGAAATACCCTAAGAAATATATCACTGGACTAAGAGCACAAAAGGTATCACATTTTGCATTACTGTAAAAAAGGTGAGTTTTCCATGGATAGCATCTTCAGGAAGATTTAAATTCCATTTCTTAGATTCTATTGAAAGATCGTGTGACTGCATCTACTTGAGTGCAAGAGATGATGTCAGATGCAGGACTGAGTTCATTAGGCAGAGACAGCTTCCTCTACAAGTATGTTGGTAGACAGCCTCTGCTTGTATAAACCACTTAACCTAGCCTACATTAAGCCTTGGACTATTTGTGTGTCTGTCTGTCATTTCATTGTCTAACTCTCTCTCTAGCAATCACTCTCTCAGTCTCTGTCTCTGTGTATCTCTGTCTCTCACTGTATATGTTACTCTGTATATGACTCTACACCCTGGGTGATAGACTATAATTCTAACTGCTTTGCAATATGTTTGTCTGCTACACTAATCCAAAGTCTCTGTCTCTCACTCTGTCTAGTCCTCTGTTTTTGCCTCTGCACACTGGGTGAATACCTGAAGGTATACTTGTCCTGGACTGGTCTCCACCTAAACTGACCTTTTATCTGTCCATTTGTATGTGTCCCTTTGCTCTCTCTCTCTCTCTCTCTCTCTCTCTCTCTCTCTCTCTCTCTCTCCCTTTTTCCCTCTCTGTCTGTTCCTCTGCTTTTACCTCTGCACCCTGGGTGAATACCTGGAGCTATACTTGTTCTGGACTGGTCTCCACCTAAACTGAGCTTTTATCTGTCAGTTTGTATGTGTCCCTGTCTCTACAACCATCTCTCTCTCTGTCTCTCTATGCCTCTCTCTCTGTCTTTCTTTCTGTTGGTTCTAGTATTGAAGAGCATGCTAAACCTCTCTACACTGGCAAAATTAGCTTTTTTATTTTAGGAAATATACCCTTCCCATTCCAAAATGAGAATGCTTTCAGCCAAGTTGCATCTATTATAAAGAGGCACCTGATGTGTCTTCAATTTATGCTTTTGGCAAACACAAAATATTCCTGGAATTTTCAGGGTGCTGAATGGGACCCATGCAAAAAGGTCCAAAGATTCACTCCAGATATATATTGTTCAGACTCTCAGTGATTCTAAATTGCTTTCCTCCTTCTCTGAGAACTTTCCCTGGGAATAACCTCCCTCATCTGACCATACTACCCTCTGAAACCAGAACTTCTGAAATAATTTTTATTAGTTGAAATTAGGTATACGATTTGTTCAGATGTCACTCCCTTCTCCCTCTTCATCGCCTCACCCTCAAGATGTTGCCTGCACCTAGCCATCCCCTCCACTCCCCAGGCAGGGTAAGGCCCTCAAAACGTGCTCCCCAAAGTCTACCACATCATCCTGGGCCTGGTTTTGCCCCTTCTTCATGTGTCCAGGTCAGGAGAGCTTCCCATCAAATGGGATGGGCTTTCAAAATCCCTTTTTTAAGACCTTACATATTTAACACAGTGTGTTACCCCTGTACAAATGGAAAAGAATTAACTTCAACATTTCTAGACCAATATGGCTGTTAATTTTTGTACAATGCCAACTGAACACGGTAAACAGGGATTTTTTTCCAACGTTGACTGCACAGATAAACCAATAATGACAGTATGTTATGCATTAATAGCAGCAACAGCTTTTCCAGATTCTACAGTCATTTGAACAAAATTGTAGAGAATCCAGCATTCTCCATTTTAAAAAAATGTAAAAACCAAAATCCCAGAAAAACAGCACAGTTCTGTTACTCTTGTGGTACCTTGCACCAAAAAAAAAAAAAAAAAAAAAAAAAAAAAAAAAAAAAACTTAGCTTCACAATCAGCATCTGGAAGGAGACCATTCTGAGCATCATCATTAAAAAGAGCTCTGACAAAGCAAAGCACAGTCACTATTATGTATCATAAAGCAGGTCCACATATGAGTGAGTACATATCATGTTTGTCTTTTTGTGATTGGGTTACCTCGCTCAGAATGGTTTCTTTGAGTTCCATCCATTTTCCTGCAAATTTCAAGATTCCATTGTTTTTTTCTGCTGATTAGTACTCCATTGTGAAAATGTACCACATTTTCTGTATCCATTCTTCAGCTGAGGGGCATCTAGGCTGCTTCCAGTTTCTGGCTATTACAAATAATGCTGCTATGAACATGGTTGAACAGATATCCTTGTTATATGAATGTGCTTATTTTGTATTTATGCCTAGGAGCAGAATTGCTGGATCTTGTTGTAGACTCATTCCCATTTCCTTGAGGAGTTGCCATACTGAGTTCCAAAGTGGCTGTACAAGTTGGCACTCCCACCAGCAGTGGAGAGTTCCTGTTTCTCCACATCCTCTCCAGCATAAACTGTGATTGGTATTTTTGATTTTAGCCATTCTGAAAGAGTAAGATGGTTTCACAGAGTTGTTTTCATTTGCATTTCCCTGATGGTTAAGGATGTTGGAACATATTCTTATGTGTCTTTCAGCCATTTTAGATTACTCTATTGAGAATTGTCTATATAGTTCTGTACCCCATATTTTATTTGGATTGTTTGGTGTTTTTGAGAATAGCTTCTTGTGTTCTTTGTATATTTTGGAGATCAGCCCTCTATCAGATGTGGGGTTGGTGATTAAATTTTCCCAGTCTGTGGGCTGTCGTTTTGTCTTGCAGACTATGTCCTTTTCCTTACAGAAGCTTCTCGGTTTCAGGAGGTCCCATTTATGAATTGTTGTTCTCAGTGTCTGTGCTACTGGTGTTATGTTCAGGAAGCGGTCTCCTGTACCGATTAATTCAAGGGTATTTCCCACTTTATCTTCTAGTAGGTTCAGTGTGGCTGGGGTTAAGTTGAGGTCTTTCTTCCATTTTGAGTTAAGTTTGTGCAGGGCGAATGGCTTGGGTCTATCTACATGTTTGCATCCAGTTATGCCAGCACCATTTGTTGAAGATGTTCTCTTTGTTCCAGCATATTTATTTGGATTGTTTGTCAAAAATTTGCTGTTAATAAGTGTGTGGTTTAATATCAGGGTTTTCAACTCTATTGCCTTGTCCTACTTGTCAACTTTTATGCCAATCCCAAGCTGTTTTCAGGACTATAGCTCTGTAATAGAGCTCAAAGTTAGGGATGGTAATGCCTCCAGAAGTTCCTCTATTGTACATGGTTGTTTTGGCTATCCTGTGTCTTTGGTTTCTCCATATAAAGTTGAGAATTGTTCTTTCAGCTGGGCATTGTTGGGGCAAACCTTTACTCCCAGCACTCGGGAGGCAGAGGCTGGTGGATCTTTGTGAGTTCGTGGCTAGCCTGGTCTACAATGCGAGTGTCAGGATAGACTCCAAAGCTACACAAAGAAAACCTATCTCTAAATGCCCCAAAAAAAGAATAAAGAAAAAAAGTATATTTTTCTTTCAATGTCAGTGAAGAAATGTGTTGCGATTTTGATGGGGATTGCATTGAATCTATAGATTACTTTTGGCAAGTATGCCATTTTTACTATGTTGATCCTGCCTATCCAAGAGCATGGGAGATCGTTCCATTTTCAGGTATCTTTTTCAATTTCCTTCTTTCAAGACTCAAAATTCTTATGGTACAGTTTTTTCACTTTTTGGTTAGTGTTACTCCAAGGTATTTTATGTTGTTTCTGGCAATTTTACAAGGGTGATGATGCTCTGATTTCTTTCTCCACCAATGTGTCACCTGTATCTAGTAGGGCTACAGATTTTTTTGAGTTAATTTTGTATCCTGCCACTTTGCTGAAGGTGTTTATCAGCTGTAGGTGTTCCCTGGTTGAGTTTTTCGGGTCACTTATCTAGACTATCATCATCTGTAAATAGTGAGAGTTTGACTTCTTCCTTTTCTAATTGTATTCCCTTGATCTCCTCTTGTTCTCTTATTGCTCTAGCTAGAACTTCAAGGACAATATTGAAGAGGTATGGAGAGAGCAGTCAGCCTTGTCTTGTATCTGATTTTAGAGGAATTGCTTTGAGTTTCTCTCCATTTAATTTGATGTTGGCTGTTGGCTTGCTGTATATTGCTTTTATTATGTTGAGTTATGTTCTTGTTATCCCTGATTTTTCCTGGACCTTTATTATGAAGGGATGTTGGACTTTGTGAAAGGATTTTTCAGCATGTATTAAGATGATCATGTGATATTTTCTCCTCAGTCTATTTATATGGTGTATTTTATTGATGGATTTTCGTATGCTGAACCATCCTTGCATTCCTAGGAGGAAGCCTACTTGATCGGGATGGATGATTTCTCTGATGTGTTCTTGGATTCGATTTGCCAATATTATATTGAGAATTTTTGCATCAATGTTCATGAGGGATATTGGTCTGTAGTTCTCTTCCTTAGTTTTATCTATTTGTGGCTTGGGTATGAAGGTTATTGTGTACTCATACCCTTCTGCTTCTATTGTGTGGAATAATTTGAGGAGATTTGATATTAGCTGTACGTTGAATTTCTGGCAGAAATCTGCACTGAAGCCATCTGGCCCTGGGCTTTTCTTGGTTGGGAGACTTCTAATGACTGCTTCAATTGCATTAGAGGTTATAGGTCTATTTATGTTGCTTATCTACACTTGATTTAATTTTGGAAAGTGAAATCTGTCCAGAAAATTGTCCATTTCCTTTAGATTTTCAAATTTTGGGGAATATAAGTTTTCACAGTATGATCTGATGATTCTCTGCATTTCCTCTGTGTCTGTTGTTATGACACACTTTTTATTCCTGATTTTATTAATTTGCCTGTTCACTCTTTGTTGTTTGGTAAGTTTGGATAAAGTTTTGTCTATCTTGTTGATTTTCTCGAAGAACCAACTTTTTGTTATATTGATTCTTTGTATTGTTCTCCTAGTTTCCATATTATTGATTTCGGCCCTCAATTTGATTATTTCATGACGTCTGATCCTCCAGGGTTTATTGTCTTCTTTGTTTTCTTAAGCTTTCAGTTATGCTGAAATCTCTAGTGTGATTATTCTCCTGTTTCTTCATGTGGGCATTTAGCGCTATGAACTCTCCTCTTAGCACTGCTTTCAAAGTATCGCATGGGTTTGGGTATGTTGTGTCCGCATTCTCATTGACTTCTAGGAAATCTTTAATTTCATTTTATTTCTTCCTGGACCCATTAATTGTGTAATATTGTGTTACTTAATTGCCATGAGTTTGTAGTTTTTCTGTAGTTTTTGTTGTTGATTTCTAATTTTAAAGCATGGTTGTCTGATAAGACACAGGGGGTCATTTTAATTTTTTTGTACTTGTTGAGCTTTGCTGTGTTGTCAAGTATGTGATCGATTTTATAGAATATACCATGTGGCGCTGAGAAGAAGGTAAATTGCTTTGTATTTGGGTGGAATGTTCTATACATATCTGTTAAGTCCAATTGTGCCATAACTTCTATTATTTCTTTTGCTTCTTTACAAAGTTTCTGTCTGCTGTTCCTGACCAGTGGTGAGAGTGGGGTATTGAAATCTCCCACTAAAAGTGTGTGTGTTTATTTGTGTGGTTTGAGTTGTAGTAAATTTTCTTTTACAAACGTGGATGCCTTTGTATTTGGGTCATATATGTTCAGTATTAAGATTTCATCCTAATGTATTTCTCCTGCTATGAGTAGGAAATGACCTTCTTCATCTCTTGACTGATTTTAGTTTAAAGTCCAATTTATTGGATATTAGGATTGCTACCTCGACTTATTTCTTGGGTCAATTAGATTGGAAGATCTTTCCGCAACATTTAATTCTTAGGTACTGTCTGTCTTTGAGGTTGAAGTGTGTTTCTTGTATGCAGCAGAAGGAAGGATTCTTATCCATTCTGCTAATCTGTGTCTTTTTTATAGGGGAGATAAGACCATTAATGTTGATGGATATTAATGAACATTGATTATTGTTTATACTTGTTTGTTTTTGAATTGTTGATGGTGGAAAGATTATGTGTGGGATTCTATCCCTTTTTTCTTTTGACAGTTGGCAAGTTGGGATTATTATTGCCTATGATTTTCTGGTTGTAGTTAACTTTCCTGGATTGCAGTTTACCTTCCAGTAATTTCTGTAGGGCTGGATTGGTGGATATGTATTGTTTGAATCTGGTTTTTCATGGAATATCTTCTTATCTCTGTCTATAAAGATTGAAAGCTTTACTGGGTATAGTATTCTGGGCTGGCATCCATGGTCTCTTAGTGTAGGTAGAATATCTATGCAGGACCTTCTGGCTTTCAGAGTTTCCAAGGAAAAGTAAGGTGTGATTCTGATAGGTTTGCCTTTATATGTTACTGCACTTTTTCCTTTGCTGCTATTAATATTTTCTCTTTCTTGTTTATGCTTGCTGTGTTGATTATTATTTGGTGAGGTGTCCTTTTTTAGTTCAGTCTATATGATGTTCTGTAGGCTTCTTGTATTTTCATTGGCATGCGTTTTTTTTTTTTTGGTTGGGATAATTTTCTTCTATGATTTTGTTGAGTATGTTTTTTGAGCCTTTGAGTTGGAATTCTTCACCTTCTTCTATACCTATTATTCTTAGGTTTTGTCTTTTCACGGTATCCCAAATTTCCTCGATCTTTTTTGTTAGGTATTTGTTGGACTTAAGATTGTCTTTGGATGATGAATCTATTTCCACTAGTGTGTCTTCAACTCCTGAGTTTCTCTCTTCCATCTCTTGTATTCTGTTGGCTATGATTACATCTGTATTTCCTGATCTTTTACCCAGCTTCTCTATTTTCAGCATTCTCTCAGATTGTGCTTTCTTTATTTTCTCTATTTCAGTTTTTGATCTTGAACTGTTTTCTTGATTCAATTGTTGATATCTTTTATTTTTGGTTTATTTTTTCTTCCATTTCTTTAAGGGATTTTCTCATGTCCTCTTTGAGGTCCTCTTTGAGGTGCTCTATGATTTTTCTGAAGATGTTTTTAGGTCATTCTCTTCTGGTTCATCTGCATTATGATGTTGAGGTCTTACTTGTGTATGGTTCCTAGTCTCTGGTGGTGTCAAATTGGGTTTTCTGTTGTTGGATGTGCTTTTACCTTGTCCTCTTCTCATCATTTCTTCTGGTGGGTGTAGCAAGTTTTCCTTGTTCTCCTGGTGGGTGTGGGACCAAAGTTCCCTTCTGGTAGATGGAAACAGATCCAATATCCTCATGTCAGTCCACTACTTGTGGATGGTTGTGTCACTGTTACCCTGGTGTCCGCAGAGTACCGGCATGCCGGGTCCCACCTAAATACTTTTTTCTGAACTTAACTTCATCTACTACACTGCTGACAGCTGCCGAGGCTTAGGATGCCCCAGACAGTGTCATACATTCTGAAATTCCATGGAGCAATCAGGTAATCCAAGATGTAGTATTATCACACTATTCCCAACCCCCCCCCGAGATGATCAATGTCACATCATCAATAAGAAGCAGTTTTGGGAACTTGAGATCCTTATTCCTAAAGATGCAAATATAACATGCCAAATTTCCATAATCAGTGACTTTGGGAGTGAAAGTTCATGGTATCAGGCTAATTCCCCATGTCATCTGGAAGGGTGCACTCACTCAGCCACTATTGTGTTCAGTCCAGGGTTCCATGGGTACTAAGTGAGCAGACAGGGCTATAGAACCCCTTTAATAGACAGATGCCTACTCAGTTCTGATGGCCTTTTCTCTGTGACCTTCCAATTCCTCTCTGCTAGCTGCTATCTGGTATCTTCCTCGGACCCACTTCATCTCTTCTTCTGTCTCCCCCACTCACCATCTTCAATATTGTCAGAAAAACTAAAGTTCATGGACATTCTAAGATTCATGTTCCATTGCTCAGGATTCTGTCTCCATAGCGAGGATTCCCTTCCACTTAAACAAATGACCAACTCTGGAGCTGTCAAAGCCATGGAGCCTATTTCTCCGTGAACTCTCTCCATAACCAGGCTCGGTTTAGCTGGACATCGAAGAGATATTTTCTGGGACTGACCAAACGTTGAAACACCACATCAGGACAGTGTGTTTCCCAAGGATGAGGTCCACCACTACATTCGCTGAATCACTTGTGGGTTTCAGATTTAGGTCTTTGGGAGTTTCTCCCCCTCCACTGTTCAGACCATTGTGTCGTCTCAACTCCTCCGGCATTTTTTGTTCCCCAATTGTCGATGAATTAAGCCTGATTCCATATTCTGAGATGTTGGATACCGAGTCTCCTTCAGCCACATACATTGTAATTATATCTTATCTTTAATGGAATCTAGTAGTTACTGTTACTGCAGAAAAACCGATTAATGCCCTTTTTGTTGAGGAATATCAAATATCCTAAGAAGTACATCAATGGAATAAGAAAAAGAAAAGAATCATATTTCTTTAAAATAGGTGAGTTTTTCATTGTTAATTTCTTCCAGGAATGCTTAAATTCCATTACTTAGATTAGATTGAAAAATCATTGGACTTCAGAAATATGGGTGCATGAGATGATGTCAGCAGCAGATCTGAGTTCATTAGGCAGAGACAGCATCATCCTTGAGTATGTTCGGAGCCTTCTCTGTATGTGATATGCACTTATCCTTGCCGACAATAGGCCTTGGCCTGTCTCTGTTTCTCTGTCTCTCATTTCATTCTCCAACTCTCTCTATCACACCCTGTCTCTGTCTCAGTCTCTGTGTATCTCTGTATCTCACTTCTCTGTCTCTATGTATATGTCTCTACACACTGGGTGGTAGTCTATAATTATACCTGCTTTGCAATGTAAATGCCGGCTACATAAACCAAAGTCTCTTTCTATCTCTCTTTCCCTCTCTCTCTCTCTCTCTCTCTCTCTCTCTTTCCTGTCTGTCTGTCTCACTCTCAGTCTGGTCCTCTAGATTTACATCTGCACCCTGGAGAATACTTGGAGCTATACTTGTCTGGACTGGTCTGCCCCTAAAGTGAGCTTTGTTATGTCCTTTGTATGTCTCTCTCTCTCTCTCTTCTCTCTTTCTGCCTATCTCTCTCTGTCTTTCTGTCTCTCTGTTCTAGTACTGAAGAGCATGCTAAACCTCTCTAAAATAGAAAAATTAAGTTGCTTTTTATTGGATGAAATATACCCTTCACATTACAAAATGAGAATTCTTTCAGCCAAGTAGCTTCTATCATAAAGAGGCAACTTATGTCTCCAATTTATGTTTTCGGTAAACCCAAAATATCCCTGTAAGTACCAGGGAGCTGAATGGGACCCATGTAAACAGGTCCAAAGATGCACTCCAGACAAATAGTATTCATCCTCACTATGATCCCATATTCCTTTATTCATCATCTGGGATCTCTCTTTTGTGAATCACTCCATCATCTGTCCATTCTCCGCTCTGATACAGGACTTCAGAAACCCTTTTGTTTCTAAAGTTTACTTCATCTCCTACACTGCTGACATTTGTTGAGTTCTAGGAGACCTGAGTGAGTGCTACCTGGCCTGTCCAAGGAAGGAACAACAGATACTCCAGGATGTGTTAGTACCACAACATTCTCTGGTTCCCAATGATGGTCAATGCCCTACTTCAGCAGGATGCAATCTAGAGAACTCGGTATCCTTAATCCCAAAATTGCGATTTATAACACCCACCATTCTGTATTTAGCGAAAGTAGTAATGATAGTTGCTGGCAACAGGCTGACCTGTCCAAGGCACCTGGCATGTTTCACTCACTCAGGCAGTACTCTGTACAGTCTAGCTTTCAGGGTTACTAAGTCTTCAGGTATCGTTAAAGGACCCCATTAAAAGACAGATCCCACCCACTTGTGCTCTCCTATTCTCTCTCTCTCTGTCTCTCTCTCTCTCTGTCTCACCCTTTCCACTTCATATGTGCTATCTGTTCTTTGCTAATTTTCTGAGCCTCTTCGTCTCTTCTCCTGTCTCCCCAACACATCCTCTCCCACCCTGTCTGAAATCCTCGCTTCACGGAATTTATATGGTAGCTGTTCCATTGCTCTGTGTTCAGTTTCCATGTACTAATTTCCCCTTCAACATAAACAAAAGGCCAACACTATTGCTGAGTAAACCAGCGAGGTTCTATCTCTGTGACCACTCTCTCTGCTCATGCTTGGATCCTGGGAATCCGCAGAGATCATTTTCTCAGACTGACCAAATGTTGAGACACCCCTTCAAGTGGGTGTATATCCCAAAGATGAGGTTCACCAAGACATTCACTGAATCATTTGTGTTTTCAGAATTATGCCTTTGCCAGTATCTTCCCTCAAATTTTTGGTATTCTATGTCGACGTGAATGTTCAGGCATATGGTTCTGGCCTTGCCCATGATTTCAAGCTGATTCTGAGTTCTGAGATCGGGAGTACCAAGCCTTCTTGATCCTGGCCCATGGGAAATACATCTTATGATTAAGGCAACTGTTACCTTGGAAAAACTGTTCAAATGTTTTTATGGAGTAAGGTCATATTCCCCTGGTTGTGCCTTAATGGAATACGAAAATGAAAAGACACACACTACTGAATGAAATTTGAGTTTTGCATGGTAGCTTCTTCCAAGAAGGTATAAATTCCATATCTTAGATTACATTGAAGGATCATTGGAATACAGGTACTTGGGTGCAGCAAATGATGTCAGAAGCAAGACAACTTCATGATTCAGAGAGAACATCATTCCTGAGTATGAGAGGACCCACTATTGGACCTGGCACTCAAATATCACAGCCTACACTAAAGCATGGTTTGTCTGTGTGTCTCTCTGTATGTCTGAATTTTCATCACTAATTCTCTTTCACTCACTGTCACTGTTTCTCTGTGTATGTCTGTATGTGTCTCGCTTGCTGTGTATGTTCCTCTCTCTCTCTGTCAGACTAAACCACTCTAAAATGGCAAAATTAAGGTGCTTTTATATTGTCCTGGAGATACCCTTCTTTTTCAAATATGTGAATGCTTTCAGTCAAGTTGCTTGTATCAAAAAAGGCAGATGAAATGTATCCAATTTATGTTTTCGGCAAACCCAAAGTTTTCTTGTATGTTCCAATGCAAAAATGCAAAAATGTCCAAAAATTCACTCAATGTTTGCATATTCCTCTCCTCCTCATCTAGTACTTTTCCCTGGGAAAACCCTCCCTCATCTGACCATGTAGCCCTCTGTCACCTGGAATTAAGAAATATTTTCTTCTATGAACTTAACCTCATCTCATATACTGCTGATATCTGCTGAGGCTTAGGATGCCCAAGACAGAGCCACAAATTCAGGAAATCCGTAGGGCAACCAGGTACTCCAGTGTGTGGTAGAACCTCAGTATTCTACGGCCCCCAAAGTTGGTCAATGCCCTTTCATCAAAAAGAAGCTGTCTTGAGAATTCGACATTGTTATTCCCAATGTTGCCAAGTCTAGGACCCCAAATTTCTATAATAAATGCAGGTGAGAATGAAGGTCCTGGCATCTGGCTACCTACCCATGACACCTGGAAGGGTGCACTCACTCAGCCAGTACTCTGTTCAGTCCTGGGTTCCATGGATCACTGTAGGCAGATTTAAAGGACCCTTTAAAAGACAGATCACTTCCCACACCTGATCTATTATTCTATCTGTCACCTTAAGATTCCTCTCTGCTGTCTTCTCTCTGGTATCTTCCTCTGACCCACTTCATCTCTTCTACTGTCTCCCCCTTCACCTGCTCAAACCATGTCAGAAAATCTAAAGTTCATGGACATTCTAAGAGTTGCGTTCCATTGCTCAGGTTTCCAATTCCATAGCGAGTTCCCCTTTCTCTTACACAAATGACTAACTCTGGAGTTGTAAAAGCCATGGAGGGTCTCTCTCTGTGAACTCTCTCCATACCCAGGCTTGGTTGAGTGGGACATCGCAGAGATATTTTTCTGGGACTGACCAAATGGTGAAACAATGCAAAAAGTCAGTGTGTTTACCAAGGAAGATGTCCACCACCACATTGCCTGAATCACCTGTGGGTTTCAGAATTATGCATTTAGGCGTTTTTTTTCTTCCACTTTTCGGACCCCTGCATTGTATCAACGGTTCGGGCATTTTTTGTTCCACAATTGTCGATGAGTTAAGGCTGACTCTGTCTTCTGAGATGTTGAGACCTGAGCACCCTTCAGCCACCATCATTGGAATTATATCGTATGTTTAAGGGAATCTAGATCCTACTGTTACCGTGGAAAAACCGTTCAATGCTGTTCGGCAACGGGGTCTGAAATGCCAAGGCACAGTGTCAGTTCTGTGTCCATCCACTGGCCAAGGTAACCCAGGGGCTGTTTCTGGTTCCATTCATTGACACTGCTTAGAGTCATCTGACACCAGTGATCTGTGTTCCTGATTGGAGTTCTGCAGGGGGCTCTGACACTCCAAATCCCAGTGGCAGTTCTACATCCATCTATCTGCTCAGGATCCAAGTTCTGTGTTGGGCTCCAAAACGACAAATCTCAGTGGCATTTCTGCATCAAACTGCTGGCCCAGAATCCAAGTTCAGAGGCAGGCTCTGAAACTACGATCCCCAATGTCAGTTCTGCATCCATCTGTCATCCCAGGATCCGAGTTCTATGTTGGTATCTGACCTGCCAAATCCTAGTGGGGGTTTTACATCCAACTGTTGGCTCAGGATCCAAGTTCTGTGGCGGGTTCCGACACGCCAAACCCCAGTAGCAGTTCTTCATCCATATGCTGGCCCTGGTTCCGAGTTCGGCGGCAGCATATGGCACACTGAGGCCCAGTGGCAGTTCTGTATCCATCCGCCGTGCCAGGTAAATCAGGTTATTTTTCCAGTTCCATTCGTCTTCACTGATTCGAGTCATCTGACACCAGTTATCTCTGCGGTGGATCTGAGTTCCTTGGCAAGCTCCTACACGCAGAGTCACAATGGCAGTTATTATTCCATCTGCCGGCCCAGGATCCAAAATCTGCATTGGGTTCCCACACTACAAAGCCCAGTGGCAGTTTTGTGTCCATCTGCAGGCCCATGGAAGTCAGGGGATGTTTCTGGTTCCATTCATCATCACTGTTTATAGTCATCTGACACCAGTGATCTGTGTACCAGATCCAAATTTGGCGATGTCTCCATCAGGCCGAGGCCCAGTGGCAGTTCTGTGTCCATCTGCTGGCCTTGGAGGTCAGGGGCTGTTTCTGCTTCCATTCATCGTCATTGTTTAGAGTCATCTAACACCAGTGATCTGTGCACCAGATACAGGTTTGGCAGGGAGATCCTACACACAGAGGCCAATTTGCATTTCTGTACCCATCTGCCGGCCCATGGAGTTCAGGGGTTGTTTCTGGTTCCATTCGCAGTAACTACGTAGAGTCATCTGACATCAGTGATCTGTGCTCCAGAACCGAGTTCGAAGGGGTTCTCCTACACACCTATGCCCAGTAGCAGTTCTGTGTCCATCTGCTAGCCCATGGAGGTCAGGGGCTGTTTCTGATTCCATTCATCCTCACGGCATTCTCAGACACGCCAAAGCCCAGTGGCATTCTATGTCCATCTGCCAACCCAGGATCCGAGTTCAGCAACAGGCTCCGAAAACCCGAGGCCCACTGCAAGTTCTGTGTCCATCTGCGGGGCCAGGGAGTCTAGGTGCTGTTTCTGCTTCCTTTTGTTGTCACTGCTTATAGTCATCTGACACCAGTGATCTGTGCACTGGATCCTAGTTCAGCAATGAGCTCAAGCCACGCCTAGACCCACTGGCAGCTCTGTGTCTATCTGCCAGCACAGGATGAGTTTGGCAACGAGTTCTGAAATGCTGAGGCACAGTTCTGTGTCCATCCGCTGGCTCAAGTAGGCCAGGGGCTATTTCTGGTGCCATTCATCGTCACTGCTTAGAGTCATCTGACACCAGTGATCTATGTGCCTTATCTGAGTTCCACGGCATTTTCCTACATGCCAAGGCCTAGTGGCAGTTCTGTGTTTATCTGCCAGCCCAGGATCTGAGTTTAGGCAACGGGTTCTGAATTGCCAAGCCAATAGTGGCAGTACTGTGTCCATCTGCTGGCCCAGGTAGGCCAGTAGCTGTTTCTTGTTCCATTTACCGTCACTTCTAAGTCATCTGACATCAGTGATATGTGCTCCTGAACCGAGTTCGAAGGGGTTCTCCTACACACCTAGGCCCAGTAGCAGTTCTGTGTCCATCTGCTAGCCCATGGAGGTCAGGGGCTGTTTCTGATTCGATTCATCCTCACTGGTAAGAGTCATGTGACACCAGTGATCTATGTGCCTGATCCGAGTTCAACAGCTTTCTCAGACATGCCAAAGCCCAGTGGCAGTTCTATGTCTATCTGCCAACCCAGGATCCGAGTTCAGCAACAGGATGTGTCCATCTGCCGGACCAAGGAGTCCAGGCACTGTTTCTGCTTCCTTTAGTCGTCACTGCTTATAGTCATCTGACACCAGTGATCTGTGCACTGGATTCGAGTTCAGCAATGACCTCAAGACACGCCGAGACCCACTGGCGGCTATGTGTCTATCTGCCAGCACAGGATCTGAGTTTGGCAATGGGTTCTGAAATGCTGAGGCATACTGTCAGTTCTTTGTCCATTCGCTGGCCCAAGGAGGCCAGGGGCTATTACTAGTTCCATTCATCGTCACTACTTAGAGTCATCTGACCCCAGTGATCTATGCGCCTATTCCGAATTCGACAGCATTCTCTGCAATGCCAGGCCCAGGGGCAGTTCTGTGTCATCTGCCAGCCCAGGATCCGAGTTCAGAGGCTAGCACTGACAGGCCCAGTCTCTGAGACAGTTCAGTGTCCATCATGCTGTCCTAGGATTCCCTTTCGGAGGCAGGCTCATGTGGGTGACTCGGGACCTATAGGAGGGTCCCCCCTCTCTGTCCCAGCTTGCATCCTGTCTCTTGGCCCGTGCTCTCTGTATTTGTCTCTTTACCCTGGTGGGCCTCTACAAATCTACCTGCTTTGCGCTGGGGCTGCCTGCTAACTGAGAATCTTTCTCTCTATTTTTCTCTCTCACCCTCACTTTCCACTTCCTGGCATTTATCTGCTCTCTGCTATTCCTCTGACCCACTTTGTCTCTTCTCCTGTCTCCCCAACTCACCCTCTCCCCCCTGTCTCAAATCCTCGGTTCATGAAATATCTAAGGTAGGCTTTCCATTGCTCAGTGTTCTGTTTCCATTTCTTACTTTCCCCTTCAATGTAAAATAAGAACAACATTAAAGCTGAGAAAGCCAGTGAGGTTCTCTCTCTGTGACCTCTCTCCATGCCCATGCTTGGGTGTGCAGGAAACAGAAGAGATCATTTTCTCAGACTGACCAAACAGGGAGACATCCCGTCAGATTGGTGTGTATTCCAAGGATGAGGTCCAACACCACATTCCCTGAATCATTTGTGTTTTCAGCATTATGCCTTTGACAGTTTCTTCCCTCCTCTTTTAGGAATTTTGTATCAACTTGAATGTTCAGGCGTTTTGCTCTGCCCTTGCCCATGAGGTCAAGCTGACTCTTAGTTCTGAGATCTGGAGTACCAAGCCTTCTTTGGGCTCTCCCATGGGAAATACATCTTATGATTAAGGCATCCTTCCAGTTACTGTTACCTTGGAAAAACTGTTCAAATGCTTTTATGGAGGAATGTCATATTCCCCAAGATGTACATCAATGAACCAAGAAAATGACAAGACACACATTACTGAAACAAATTTGTGTTTTGCCTGGTAGCTTCTTAGAGGAAGTTTAAAATCCCTATCTTAAATGAGATTAAAGGACATGGGACTACAGGTATTTGGGTGCACCAAGTTATGTCCGCAGCAGGACAGAGTTCATGAGGCAGAAAGAGAATCCTCCATATTCATTTATCTCAGCCTACACTAAGCCTTGGTATGTCTCTGTGACTCTCTGCTGTTTGTCTGACATATAATCTCTAACTCTCTATCACTCCCTGTCTCTGTTTCTGTGTATCCCTGTCTCTCACTGTCTCTGTCTCTCTGTACATGTCCCTTCACCCTGATGGGCCTCTACAACTCTCCTTGCTTTGTACTGGGCCTGCAAGCTTACTCAACCTCTCTTAATCTCTCTCTCCTCCCTCTCCCCCTCCCCCTCTCTCTCCCTCTCCCTCTCCCTCTCCCGATCCCTCTCCCTCTCCCTCTCACAGTCTCTCACTCTCTATCTAGCCTTCTCTCTTTGCCTCGGCAACCTGGATAAATACCAGCATCTCTGGACTTGCTGAGGTCTGTTCTGTACCAAATCTGATCCGTTTGTCTGTCTGTATGTGTCTCTCTCATTGTGTGTGTGTATTGCTCTCCGTCAGAGTACTGTGGATCATGTTAAACTAGTCTAAAATGACAAAATTTTATTGTCCTATAGATAACCTTCTTTTTCAAACCTGTGAGTGCTTTCTGCCAAGTAGCTTCTATCAAAAAAAGGCAGCTGCTGTGTCTAATATTTACGTTTTTGCCAAAACCAAAGTATTCCCCTAAGGTCCTGGTAGCTGAATGAGACCCATGAAAAAAGGTCCAAAGATTCACTCCAGATAAATAGTATTCAACCTCTCAATGTTCCCAGATTCCTCTCTTCCTCGTCTGGTACTTCCCTGGGAAAACACTCCCTCATCTTACCATGCAACCCTCTGTCACCAGGACATAAGAAATATTTTGTTTTCTAAACTTAAGCTCATCTCCTACACTGCTGACATCCCACAACAGTGCCACACATTCTGGAAATTCTTGGAGCAACCAGGGACTCCAGGATGTGGTAGTACCCCACTATTCTCAGGGCCTTCAAAATCTGTCAATGCCCTTTCATTAAAAAGAAGCAGTCTTGAGAACTTTACATCGTTAGTCCTAATGTTGCCAAGTCTAAGACCCCAAATTTTCATAATAAATGAAGGTGGCAGGTCCTGGCATCTGTCTTCCTGCTCATGACACCTGGAAGTGTGCACTCACTCAGCAAGAACACTGTTCAGTCCAGGTTTACATGGGTAATAAGTCTGTAGACAGGATAATAGGACCCTTTAAAAGACAGATCCCATCCCACAACTGATTTATTATTCCCACTGTAACCTTCCAATACTTCTCTGCTATTTCTCTCTGTCATCTTTCTCTGACACTCTTCATTCCTTCTCCTGTCTCCCCCTTCACCCTTTCCAACCATTTCAGAAAATCTAAAGTTCATGGACATTCTAAGATTCGTGTTCCATTACTCTGGGTTCCATCTCCATAGAGAGCTTTCCCCTTCCACATAAACAAATGACCAACTCTGGAGATGTGAAAGCCATGGAGGCTCTCTCTCTGTGAACTCTCTCGATACCCAGGATCTGTTGAGGGAAACATTGCAGAGACCTTTTTCTGGGATTGATCAAACATTGAAACACCCCATGATGTCAGTGTGTATCCAAAGGAAGAGATCCACCACCACATTTGCTGAATCACATGTGTGTATCAGACTTACGACATTGGGAGTTCCTTAGCTCCACTTTTAGAACTGCTGCATCTTCTCAACTGTTTGGGGGACTATTTGTTCAACAATTGTTGATGAGTTAAGGTTGACTCCATATTATGAAATGTTGGGTACCGAGCATCCTTCAACCACTTACATTGGAATTACTTATTATGTTTAAGGAAATCTAGCTGCTACTGTTAACGTGGAAAAACCGATCAATACTGTTCGGCAATGGGCTCTGAAATGCCGAAGCCAACTAGCATTATTACACCCATATGGTGGCCCAGTATCCGAGTTCTTCAGCAGCCTCCAAAACGCTGAGGCCCATTGGCAGTTCTGGGTCAATCGGCAGGCCCATGGAGGTCAGGGGCTGTTTCTGTTTCCATTCATTATCATTGTTTAGAGTCATCTAACACCAATGATCTGTGCACTGGATCCAGTTTTGGCAGTGAGATCTTACACAACACCCCCAGTGGCAGTTCTTTGTTCATCCACTAGCCCAGGTAAACCACATTCTGTTTCCAGTTCCATTAGTCATCACTGCATACAGTTATCTGCCACCATTGATCTTTGTTCTTGATAGGAGTTCGGTGGAAGCCTTGGACACGCCAAGGACCAATGGCAGTTCTGTGTCCATCTGCCAGCCCAGGTAAGCCAGGTTGTGTTTCCAGTTCCATTTGTCATCTCTGCTTAGAATCATCTGACATCATTGATCTTTACTCTTGTTCCGAGTTCAGCTGTGGACTCGAAAACGCCAAGGCCCAGTGGCAGCTCTGTGTTTTCTGTCAGCACAGGATCTGAGTTCAGCAACGTGTACTAAAACACTGAGGCACAGTGTCAATTGTGTGTCCATCTGCTGGCGCAGGTGGGCCAGGGGAAGTTTCTGGTTACATCGTTGTCACTGCTTAGAGTCATTTGACACCAATGATCTGTTTATCTGATATAGGTTTGACGGCATTCTCCAACACGCCAAGGCCGAGTGGAAGTTCTGTGTCCATCTGCCAGCCCAGGATCCGAGTTCAGCAACAGGCTACAACACGCCAAGGCCCATTGGCATTTCTGTGTTGATCTGCCGGACCTGGGAGTCCAGGGGCTGTTTCTGCTTCCTGTTGTCATCACTGGTTAGAGTCATCTGACACCAGTGATCTGTGCACTGGATCCATGTTTGGCAGTGAGATCCTACACAGCAAGGCCAAGTGGCAATTCTGTGTCCTTCGCTGGCCCAGGTGGCCAGGCGATGTTTCTAGTTCCATATGTTGTCACTGCTTAGAGTTATCTGACACCAGTGATCTGTGCCCATGATCCGAGTTCAACTTCAATGGCATTCTACGACACGCCAAACACCAATGGCAGTTCTGTGTCCATCTGCCAACCCAGGATCCGAATTCACCAACAGGCTCCGAAACGCCAAGGCCTGGTGGCAATTCTGTGTCCATCTGCTGGACCTGGTCGTTCAGGGGCTGTTTCTCCTTCTATTTGTCCTCACTTCTTAGAGTCATCTGACACCAGTGATCTATGCACTGGAGTCGAGTTCGTCAATGAGCTCTGACATGCTGAGGCACAGTGGCAGCTCTGTGGTTATCTGACAGCCCAGGTTCTGAGTTTGGCAGAGGGTTCTGAAATGCCGAGGCACAGTGGCAATTCTTACCCATCCACTGGCCCAGGTAGGCCAGGGGCTGTTTCTGCTTCCATTTGTTGTCAGTGCTTAGAGTCATCTGACACCAGTGGTCTGTGGTCTGGATGTGAGTTTGGGGGCAAGCTCCTACACGTCGAAGCCCAGTGGCAGTAATGCATCTGTCGGCCTGCACAGGGTGTCCAGGGAATGTTTCTGGTTCCATTTGTCGTCACTGCTTAGAGTCATCTGACACCAGTGATCTGTGTGCCAGATCCAAGTTCTGCGATGACTCCCTCAAGCCGAGGCCCAGTGCCAGTTCTGTGTCCATCTGCTGGCCCAGGTAAGCCAAGTTCTGTTTCCAGTTCCATATGTCGTCACTGATTAGAGTCATCTGACAACAGTGATCTGTGCTCTGGATCCGAATTCCAGGGCAAGCTCCTACACACAGAATCCCAGTGGCAGTTATAGTTTCATCTGCAGTCCCAGCATCCGAGGTCGGCGATGGGCTTTGACATCACAAGGACCAGTCTCAGTTCTGCATGCATCTGCCATCCCTGGATCAGAGTTCTGCATTGGGCTCTGACATGCCAAAGCCCAGTGGCAATTCTGCCTCCACATTCTGGCCCAGGATACAAGTTCAGTGCTGGTATATGACACGCCGATGCACAGTGACAGTTCTGTGTCCATCTGCAGGACCATGGAGGTCACGGGCTGTTTCTGGTTCCACTGGTCGTCACTGTTTAGAGTCATCTGACACCAGTGATCATCTGCTCTGGATCCAAGTTCAGCGGCAGGCTCCAACATGCCAAGGCCAAGTGGTAGTTCTGCTCCACCTGTCAGCTAAGGATCAGATTTCCTCATCGAGCTCCAGACTGACAAGTCCCAGTGGCATTTCTGTATTCATCGGCTGGCCCAGGAAGACCAGGGGCTGTTACCGGTTCCATTCATCGTCACTGATTAGAGTCATCTGGTACCAGTGATCTGAGTGCATGATCCCAGTTCAGCAGCAGGCTCTGACACGCCGAAGCCCAGGGGTGGTTCCACATCCATATGCTGGCCCAGGATCCAAGTTTGGTGGTGGTATATGAAACATTGAGGCACAGTGGCAGCTCAGAATCCATCAGCTCTCCCTGGATCCGAGTTATATGCTGGGCTCTGATATGCCAAAGCACAGTTGCATGTCTGCATCAATCTGCCGGCCCAGGATCCAAGTTCGGCCCCAGGATCGGACACTAAGAGGCCCACTGGCAGTTCTGCATCCTTCTGCCTTTAGTGGACCTGAGTTATGTGGTGGGCTCTGACACGCCAAAGCCCAGTTGCATTTCTGCATCAATCTGCTGGTCCAAGCTCCAAGTTCACAGGCGTTTCCGACACGACGAGGCCTAGTGGCAATTCTGCATCTATCTGCCTTCTCTGGATCTGAGTTCAGGGACAGGCTCCAGCAAGCCAAAGTCCAGTGGTAGTTCTGCCTCCAGATGCCCACCCAGGATCAGATTTCGGTGGAGGGATCTGACAAGCCGAGGTCCAGTGGGAATTCTGTGTCCATCAATTGGCCCAGGTAGGCCAGGGGATGTTTCTAGTTCCATTCGTCATCACTGGTTAGAGTCATCTGATACCAGTGATCTTTGCTCCTGATCCGAGTTTGGCGGCCTTCTTTGATGCGTCAAGGCCCAGTGTCAGTTTTGCATCCAACTGCTGGCCCAGGATCCAAGTTCGGAGGCAGGCTCTGACATGCTGAATCCCAGTGGCAGTTCTGCCTACATCTGCCAGCCCTGGATCTGAGTTCAGAGGCGCGCTCTGACAGGCCCAGGCTCCATGGCAGTTCAGTTTCCACGGGAGGGTCCCCCTCCCTCTGCCACCACTCCTGTCCTGTCTTTTGGCCCCTGCTCTCTGTATATGTCCCCTCACCTTGGTGGGCCTCCACAAATCTACCTGATTTGCACTGGGACTGCCTGCTAACTGAGAATATCTCTCTATTTTTCTTTCTCACCCTCACTTTCCACGTCCTGTCATTTATCTGCTCTCTGCTATTCCTCTGACCCCCTTCATATCTTCTCCTGTCTCCTCAACTCATCCTCTCCCTCCTGTCTGAAATTCTCGGTTCATGAAATATCTAAGGTAGGTGTTCCATTGCTCAGTGTTCAGTTTCCATTTCGCACTTTCCCCTTCAATGAAAAAAAGAACAACACTTTGCTGAGAAAGCCAGGGAGGGTCTTTCTCTGTGACCTTTCTCCATGCCCATGCCTGGTGAGCAGGAAACTGCAGAGATCATTTTCTCGGACTGACCAAACGGTGAGACACCCTTTCAGGTTGGTGTGTATTCCAAGGATGAAGTCCGACACCACATTCCCTGAATCATTTGTGTTTTCTGCAATTATGCCTTTGGCAGTTTCTTCCCTCCTCTTTCAGGAATTCTGTCTTGAATTGAATGTTCAGGCATTTTGTTCTGTCCTTGTGCATGAGTTCAAGCTGATTCGGAGTTCTTAGATTGGTGTACCAAGCCTTCTTTGGGCTCTCCCATGGGAAATACATCTTATTATTACGGGATCCTTCCTGTTACTGTTACCATGGAAAAACTGTTCAAATGCTTTTATGGAGGAATGTCATATTCCCCAAGATGTGCATCAATGGAACAAGAAAATCAAAAGACACACATTAATGAACCAAATTTATGTTTTGCATGCTATTTTTTACAGGAAGTTTAAATTCCATATCTTAGATTAGATTGAAGGATCATGGAACTGCAAGTACTTGGGTGCACCAAATTATGTCAGCAGCAGGACAGAGTTCATGAGGCAGATAGAGAATCCTCTGTATTCCCTTATTTCAGCCAACACTAAGCCATGGTATGTCTGTGTGTCTCTCTTCTGTTTGTCTGACATAGCATATATAACTCTCTATCACTCCCTGTCGCTGTCTCTGTGTATCTTGGTCTCTCACTGTCTCTATATATGTCGCTTCACCCTGATGGACCTCTACAATTCTACCTGCTTTGCACTGGGCCTGCTAGCTTACTGAACTTTTATTCTCTCTCTCTCTCTCTCTCTCTCTCTCTCTCTCTCTCTCTCTCTCTCTCATTCTTGCTGTCTCCAAATCTCTCACACTCTCTCTTGCCTTCTGTCTTTCCCTCTGCAAACTTGATGAAAATCAGCAGGTCTGGACTTGCTCAGGACTGTTATCTACCATATCTGATCATTCGTGTCTCTGTCTATATGTGTCTCCCTTGCTGTGTGTGTTTCTCTGCGTCTGTTAGAGTACTGAAGAGCATGCTAAACCATTCTAAGATGGGAAAATTAATGTGTTTTTATTGTCCTATAGATACCCTTATTTTTGAAACATGTGAATGCTTTCTGCCAAGTAGCTTCTATCAAAAAAGGCAGCTGATGTGTCTACTATTTACATTTTTGCCAAAACCAAAGTATTCCCCTAAGGTCCTGCTAGCTGAAAGCAACCCACCAAAAAAGGTTCAAATATTCACTCAAGATAAAGAGTATTCAGTCCCTCAATGATACCAGATTCCTTTCCTCCTCATCTTGTACCTTTCCTGGGGAAATCCATCCCTCACCTTACCATGCAACCCACTGTCACCAGGACTTCTGAAACATATTTTTTCTAAAGTAAATCTCATCTCCTACACTGCTGGCATCTGCCGAGGCTTTCGATGCCCAAGAGAGTTCCACACATTCTGGAAATCCGTGCATCAACCAAGTACTCCAGGATGTGGTAGTACTTCTCTATGCTCAGGGCCACCAAAGATGATCAATGCCCCTTCATCAAGAAGAAGCAGTCTTTGGAACTCAATATCATTATACACTAAGTTACCAATTCTAAAAACCCTAATTTCCGTAATCAGTGAAGGTGGGAATAAAAGGTCGTGGCACCATGCTACCTGACCATGACCCCTGGAAATGTGCACTCATTCACCCAGCATTTGTTCAATCCATGGTTCCATGGCTACTAAGTCTGCAGGCAGGTTATAGGACCCTTTAAAACACAGATCCCCACCCACTCCTGATGTCTTATTCTCTCTGTCACCTTCCAATTCCTCTCTGCTATCTGATATCTGGTATCTTCCTATGAACCTCTTCATCTCTTCTGTCTCCCCACTCAGCCTCTCCAACCATGTGAGAAAATTTCTATTTCATGGACATTATAAGATTCGTGTTTCATTGCTCTCTCTCTCGGTGAACACTCTCCATAGCTAGGTTTGCTTGAGTTGGACATCTCAGAGATCTTGTTCTGAGACTGACTAAACAGTGAAACTCCCCATTAGGTCAGTGTGTTTCGCAAGGGGAGGCCCTCACCAAGATTGCTGAATCACCTGTGGGTTTCAGATTTACACCTTTGGGAGTTTCTTCCCTCCACTGTTCTGACTGCTGTAGCCTCACCACTGTCCGGGCATTTTTTTCCACAATTTTCCATGAGTTATGGCTGACACCATCTTATGAGACATTGGGTATCGAGCCTCCTTCAGGCACTTCCTTTGGAATTACATCTTATTTTTTAGGGATTCTAGCAGTTACTGTTACTGTGGTATAAACGTTCAGTGCCTTTTTGTGGAGGAATGAAAAATTCAGTAAGAAGTACATTACTGGAATAAGAAAATGAAAGGAATCACATTACTGTAAAAAACATGAGTCTTCCATGGTTAGCTTCTTCCAGGAAGGTTTAAATTCCATTTCTTATATTAGATTGAAATATCATTACACTGTAGATACTTGGGTGCATGAGATGATGTCAGCAGGAGGACAGAGTTCATTAGGGAAAGACAGCATCCTCCATGAGTATGTTGGGAGCCTACCTCTGGAAGTGATATTCACTAATCCTAAACTACACTAAGCCTTGGATTGTCTGAGTGTCTGTTTGTGTGTCTGTCTGTCCTTTCATTCTCTAACTCTCTATCACTCACAATATCTGTCTCTGTGTATCTCTGTCTCTCACTGTTTGTGTCTCTATGTATATGTCTCTACACCCTAGGTTGCAGTCAATAATTCTTTCTTCTTGCAGTATGCCTGCATCATATTGTAATGCAAAGTCCCCCTCCCCCTCTCTCTATCTCTCTCTGACTCTCTCTCTTTCTCTCTGGTCCTCTTTATTTGGATCTGTACCATGGTTGTATATCTGCGGCTATACTTGTTCTGGTTTGGTGTCCACCTAAACTGAGCAATTACCTGTATGTTTCTCTCTCTCTCTCTCTCTCTCTCTCTCTCTCTCTCTCTCTCTCTCCCTCTCGTGTGTGTGTGTGTGTGTTTGTGTGTGTGTGTGTGTGTGTGTGTGTGTGTGTGTGTGTGTGTGTGTGTGTCTGACTCTCTGTTCATGTACTGAAGAGCAAGTTATACCTCTCTACATTGCAAAATAAAGGTGCTTTTTTTTAATCATCTGAAAGATACTCTTCCCATTCCAAAATGAGAATGCTTTCAGCCAAGTAGCTTCTATCATAAAGAGGCAGTTGATGTGTCTCCAATTTACGTTTTTGGTAAACACAAAATATTCGTATAATTTCCAGGGAGTTGAATTGGACACATGCAAACAGGTCCATATAGAAGCACCACAGATGAATAATATTCAGCCTCTCAATGATCCCAGACTCCTTTCCTCCTCATCTTGGATCTCTCTCTCTGGAACCACTCCATCATCTGACCACTCACCCCAGTGATACCAGGAATTCGGAAGCATTTTCTTTTCTAAACTTAACCTCATCTCCTATACTACTGACATATGTCAAGGTCTATGAGGGATGAATGCTACCTTGCCTGTCCAAGGAAGGAACACACAGATACTCTAGGATGTGGTAGTAACAAAAACCTTCTCAACTCCACAATGATGGTCAATGTCCTACTTCAGCAATATGCAGTCTTTATAACTCGATATCCTTATTCCCTAAATTGCCATTTCTAACACCCCATCATTCACTATTTACAGAAATGGGAATGAATTGTGCAGGCATCAGGCTGGTCTGTCCAAGGCACTTGGCATGATACAATCACTCAGGCAGTACTCTGTTCAGTCCAGGTTTCCATGGTTAGTAAGTCTGCAAGCAGGTTTATAAGACCCTTTTAAAAGACAGATCCCAAACCACCTATGCTGTCTTATTCTCTCTCTCTCTCTCTCACACACTCTCTCTCTCTCTCATCACAACTTCCACTTCCTCTCTGCTCTCTGCTCTTTGCTATTCTTCTGACCCACTTCGTCTCTTCTCCTGTCTCCCCCAATCATCATCTCCAAGCCTGTCTGAAATCCTCGGTTCTTGGACTTTCTAAGGTAGGTGTTCCTTTGCTTAGTGTTCAGTTTATATTTCATACTTTCCCCTTCAATGCAAACAAAAGACGAACACTATGTCTGTTAAAGCCACGGAGGGTCCCTCTTTGTGATCTCTCTCCATGCCCAAGCTTGGATCATTTTCTCAAACTGACATAATGGGGAGACACCACTTTAGGTCGTTTTGTATCTTAAGGATGAGGTCCAACACCATATTCGCTAAATCATTTGTATTTTCTGCTTTATGTTTTGGCAGTTTCTTCCCTCCTCTTTTAGGAATTGTGTTGCGACTTGAATGTTCAGGCATTTTGTTCTGCCCTTGTCCATGAGTTCAAGCTTACTCTGAGTTCTGAGATCCGGAGTACCAAGCCTTCTTTGGCCTCGCCCACAGGAAATACAATTTATGACTAAGGGATTCTTCGGGTTACTGTTACCATGGAAAATCTGTTCAAATACTTCTATGGAGGGATGCCATATTCTCCAAGAGGTGCATCAACGCACTAAGAAAATAAAAACATACACATTGCTGAACATAAGTTGAGTTTTGCATGGTAGCTTCTTTCCGGAAGGTTTAAATTCCATCTCTTAGATTAGAATGAAGTTCTTCAGCTTAGATACCTTCAGCAATCACCATTGGTAGTACATCTTATGTTTAAGGGAATCTAGCAATTACTGTTACCGTGGAAAAACCAGTCAATGCCTATTTGTGTATGAATGTCATATATCCTAAGAAATATATCGTATGACAATAGACTAAGAAAATGAATCACATTAATGTAAAAGAGCTGAGTTTTCCACTTTTAGCTTCTTCCAGGAAGGTTTTAATTCCATTTCTTAGATTAGATTGAAAGATCATTGGAATGCAGATACTTTGGTTAATGAGATGCTGTCAGCATCAGGGAAAAGTTCGTTAAGCAGACACATGATCCTCGATTAATATATTTGGGGCCTGCCTCTAGACCTGGTATGTTAATACCTCAGCCTACACTAAGCTTGGCTTGTCTGTGTGTCAGTCTGTCTGTCATTTTATTCTGTACCTCTAAATTTATAACTCACTCTCTCTGTGTCTTTGTGTCTCTGTCTCTCACTGTCTGAGTCCCTCTAAATATAACTCTACAAAAATGGGTGGTAGTTTATAATACTTCATGCTTAGTAATGTGCCTGCCTGCAAGTAAGCCAAAGTCTCTCTCTCTCTCTCTCTCTCTCTCTCTCTCTCTCTCTCTCTCTCTCTCTTTCTCTCTTTCTCTCTCACTCTCTCTCTCTCTCTCTGGTCCTCTGCATTTGCCTCTGTACCACCCTGCATGAATACATGCAGCTATAATTGATCTGGACTGGTCTCTACCTTGACTGTGTTTTTATCTGTCTGTTTGCATGTCACTCTGTGTGTGTATGTGTGTGTGTGTGTGTGTGTGTGTGTGTGTGTGTGTGTCTGTCTGTCTGTCTGTCTGTCTGTACAATTACTGAAGAGCATGATAAATCGCACTACAGTGGCAAAATTAAGGTGCTTTTTTATTGTCCTAATGATTCCCTTCCCATGCCAAAATGAGAATGCTTTCAGCCTAGTCACTTCTATAATAAAGAGGTAGCTGATGTGAGTTCAAATTATGTTTTTGGCAAACACAAAGGAGTCATGTAATTTCTGGGCAGCTGAATGGGACCCACGCAAACAGGTACAAAGATGCACTCCATTTAAATAGTATTCAGCCTCTCAATGATCACAGATTACTTTCCTCTATTTCTGTGATCTCTCCAGATCAACTCCCTTATCTGACCATTCGCCCCTCCAATACCAGGATTTCAGAAACATTTTCTTTTCTAAACTTAACCCCATCTCCTACACTGCTGACATCTGGAAAGTTCTTGGAGGCCCGAGTGAATGCTACATGCCCTGCAAAAGAAAGGTGCATCCACAGGATGTGATAGTTCCACAACATTCTCTGGTCACCCAATTATGTTCAATACCACAACTTCAGCAGAATGCAGTCTTGAGAACTCCATATCCTTATTCCCTAATTTGCCAAGTCTAACACCACAATATTCAGTATTCAAGGAAAGTAAGAATGAAAGTTCCAGGCATCAGACTGGCCTGGCCAGGGCACCTGGCATAATGCACTCACTCAGGCAGTACTCTGTTCATTGCAGTGTATCATGGGTAATAAGTATATAGGCAGGAATAAAGTAACCCTTAAAAAGACAGATCCTGATCCATTCATGCTCTCTTATTCTCTCTCTGTCTCCCTGTCACACTCTGTCTTCTCTCTCCCCCTGTTACTTTCCACTTCCTCTCTGCTATCTACTCACTGCTCTTCATCTGACCTTCTTCGTGTCATCTCCTGTCTCCCCTAATACAACTATCCAACCTTGTCAGAAATCCTTGGTTCCTGGACTTTCTAACGTTGGTGTTTGATTGTTCATTGTTCTGTCTCCATAATGGTCTTTCCCCTTCCACGTAAACAAAACACCAACACTGGTGATGTAAAAACCAGAGAGCGTCTCTCTCTGTGACCTCTCTACGTGGCCATGCTTGGATGAGTGGGAAACTCAGAGATCATTATCTTGGACTGATCAAACGGTAAGACACACCCTCATGTTGGTGTGTATCCCAAGGATGAGGTCCAACACCACATTCGCAAAATCATTTTTATTTACAGCATTATGTATTCGGCAGTTTCTTATCTCCAATTTCAGTTATTCTGTATTGACTTGAATGTTCAGGTATTTTGTTTTGCCCTTGCCCATGAGTTCAAGCTTACTCTGAGTTCTGATATTGGGAGTACCAAGCCTTCTTAGGCCTCGCCCATGGGAATTACATCTTATGAGTAAGGCATCCTTCCAGTTATTGTCACCTTGGAAAAATGTTCAAATGCTTTTATGGAGGAATGTCATATTAACCAGGTTGTACATCAATGGACTAAGAAAATAAAAACACACATATAACTGAACCAAAATTGATTAATGCATGGTAGCTTCTTCCAGGAAGGTTTAAATTTGATATCTTAGATTAGATTGAAAGATCATTGGACTGCAAGTACTTGTTTGCACCAAATAATGTTAGAATCAGAACAGAGTGCATGAGGCAGAGACAGCCTCATCCTTGAGAATGATAGGACTTCCCTGAGGACCTGGTATTCACTCATCTCAGTGTACTCAAAGCCATGATTTTTCTGTATGACTCTCTGTCTGTCTGAATTTTCATCTCTAACTCTCTATCACTCACTCACTGTCGCTTTCTCTCTGTGTATATCCCTTCACCCTGGTGCCCTTAATTGAGCCTCTCTCTCTCTCTCTCTCTCTCTCTCTCTCTCTCTCTCTCTCTCTCTCTCTCGTGTTGTGTGTGTGTGTGTGTGTGTGTGTGTGTGTGTGTGTTGTGTGTGTGTGTCTGTCCCAGTCTCTCACTATGTCTCTGGCCTTCTGTCTTTGCCTCTGCAACCTGGATCAATACCAGCAACTCTGGACTTGCTCAGGACTGTTCGATGTCAAATCTGATCCTTTTGTCTGTGTGTTTGCATGTGTCTTGCTTCTTCTGTGTGTTTCTGTCTCTGTCAGTATATTGAGGAGCATGCTAAACCACTCTAAAATGGCAAGATTAAGATGCTTTTTATCGTCCTATAGATACCCTACTTTTTCAAACAATGAATGCTTTCTGTCAAGTTGCTTGTATCAAAAAAAGGCAGCCGATATGTATCCAATTTATGTTTTTGGCAAACACAAAATTTTCCTTTAAGTTCCAGTGAGCTGAATGGGATGCAGGCAAAAAGGTACAAAGATTCACTGCAGATCAATACTAATCAGCCTCTCAATGTTCCCAGATTCCTCTCCTCCTCATCTGGTAGGTTCCCTGGGAAAACCCTCCCTCATCTGACCACACAAACCTCTGTAACCAGGACTTAAGCAATGTTTTGTTTTCTTTACTTAAACTCATCCCCTACACTGCTGACATCTGCCGAGGATCAGGATGCCCAAGACAGTGCCACATATTCTGGAAATCCGTCGACAAACAGGTACTCCAGGATGTGGTAGTACCCCACTGTTCTCAGGGCCTCCAAAGTTTGTCAATGCCCTTTCATCAAAAACAAGCAGTCTTGAGAATATGACATCGTTATCCCCAAACTTGCAAAGTCTAAGAACCCAAATTCCCGAATAAATGAAGGTAGGAATGAATGGTCCTGGCATCTGGCTACCTGCTCAACACACACAGAAGGTGGCACTCACTCAGCCAGTACTCTTTTCAGTACAGGGTTCCATGGGTAATAATTCTGCCTGCAGAATTTTAGGAACCTTTAAAAGACAGATCCCTACTCAATCCTGATGTATTATTCTCTCTGTCACCTTCCAATTCCTCTCTGCTATCTTCTTTCTGGTATCTTCCACTGACCCTCTTCATATCATTTTTGTCTCCCCCACTGATGCTCTACAACCATGTCAGAAAATCTAAAGGTCAAGGACATTCAAAGATTGGTGTTCCATTGCTCATGGTTCCATCTTCATAGCGAGATTTCCCCTTCGTCGTAAACAAATGATCAAAATGGAGGAGTGAAAGCCATAGAGGCTCTCTCTCTGTGAACTCTCTCCATACCCAGGCTCAGTTGAACAGTCCATCACAGAGATCTTTTTCTGGGACTGAACAAATGGTGAAACACCCCATGAGGTCAGTGTGTTTCCAAAGGAAGAGGTCCACCACCACATTGTCTGAATCACCTCTGGGTTTAAGATATATGGCTTTTGGAGCTTCTTCCTTCCACTGTTCAGGCCCCTGCATCATCCCAATGGTTTGGGCATTTTTTGTTCCACAATTGTCGATGAGTTAAGGCAGATTCCCTCTTCTGAGATGTTGGGTACCGAGCCTCCTTCAGCCATCTCCATAGGAATCATATCTTATGTTTAGGGGAATCTAGTGGTTACTGTTACTATGGAATAACCATTCAATGCCTTTTTGTGGAGGAATGTCAAATACCCAAAGAAGTATGTCAATGGACTAAGAAAATTAAAGGAATCACTTTACTGTAAAAAAAGGTGAGTTTTCCATGGTTAGCTTCTTCCAGGATGATTAAAACTCCATTTCTTAGGTTAGATTGAAAGATCATTTCACTACAGATACTTGCGTGCATGCAATGATGTCAGCAGCACGACAGTTCATTAGGCAGTGACAGCATCCTCCATAAGTAAGTTGGGAGACAGCCTCTGGATGTATAATACACTTATCCTAGCCAACACTAAGCCTTCTACTGTCTGTCTGTCTGTCTGTCTGTCTGTCTGTCTGTCTGTCTGTGTGTCTGTGTATCTGTGTGTCTGTCATTTCATTTCCTAACTCTTTCTCCATCATTCACTGTCTCTGTCTCTGTGTATGTCAGTCTCTAAATGTCTGTGTCGCTATGTATATGTCTCAACACCCTTGGAGGGAGTCTACAATTCTAAATGCTTTACAATGTTTTTGCTTGCTACACTAAGCCAAAGTCTCTGTCTCTGTCTCTCTCTGTCTGGTCCTCTGTTTTATAAATTTATTTATTAGTTCCAGTTAGGGAACAAGTTTGTTTCACATGTAAGTCCCTTCTCCCTCTCCCTCCCCCACCCCTCTCCTTCCCCCACCCTCAGCCTACCCCCACCCCATCCACCCACCACTCCCCAGGCAGGGCAGGGCCCTCAACGGGACCTCTGCAAAGTCCACCAAATCCTCATGTGATGGTCCTCCCTTCCCCATGTGTCCAGGGCAAGAGTGTAACCCTTCACATGGGATGGGCTCTCAATGTCCCTTCTTGCACCAGGGAAAGATACTAATCCACAACCAGAGGCTCCCTGGAGTGCAGAGGCCTCCTTATTGACATCCATGTTCAGTGTTCTGGAACAGTCTTGTACTGGCCTCCCTGACAGCATCTGGGTTCGATGTGCTCTCCCTTGTTCAGGCCAACTGTTCCTGTGGGTTTCTGCAACATGGTACAGACCCCTTCGCTCTTGATTCCTCCCTCTCTTCAATTAAATTCCCTATTTCAGCTCAGCGTATATCTGTGGATGTCTGTGTCTGCTTCCATCAGCCACTGGATGAGGGCTCTAGGATGGCATAAAGAGAAGTCATCAATCTCATTTTAGGGGGAGGGTTTTTAGGTTATCCTCTCCACCATTGCCTGGATTGTCAGATCCTGTCATCCTTGTAGGTCTCTGGAGATCTCTCTGGTTCCAAATCTCTTCTCGGACCTATAGTGGCTCCCTCTGATAAGGTATCTCTCATCCTGTTCTCTCTCCTCCATTCTTCCCCCAACTCAATATTTCTGCCCCTCCATTTCCTCTCCTCTACTCCTCTTTTATTGCTCTTATTGTAGCAGCTCACTCCCCCCTACCGTCATGCTTCCAATTAGTTCAGGAGTTCATGCCACATCTATTCCTTGGGACAATTTATCCCTTAGAGTACTTCATGTTTCCTAGTTTCTTTGGTGAAGAGGATTATAGGCTGGTAATCCCTTGCTCTATATCTAAAATTCATATAAGAGTGAGTACACACCATGTTTGTCTTTTTGTGACTGGGTTACCTCACTCAGGATGGTTTCTTCTAATTCCATCCGTTTGCCTGCTAATTTCAAGATTCCATTACTTTTTTCTGCTGAGTAGTACTCCATTGCATGAATGTACCACATTTTCTCAATCGATTCTTCAGTTGAGGGGCATGTAGGTTGCTTCCAGGTTCTGGCTATTACAAAAAATGCTGCTAAGAACGTGGTTGAACATATGTCCTTGTTGTATGAGCATGCATTTTTGGGTATATAACCAAGAGAGGAATGGCTGGATCTTGAGGTAGACTGATTCCCATTATTCTGAGCAACTGCCATACTGATTTCCAGAGTGGTCTTACAAGTTTGCACTCACACCAGCAATGGAGGAGTGTTCCTTTTTCTTGACATCCTCTCCAGCATTGATTGTCATTGGTATTTTTGATTTTAGCCATTCTGACTGGTGTGAGGTGGTATTTCAGGGTTGTTTTGAGTTGCATTTCTCTGATGGCCAATGATTTTGAACACTTTCTTAAGTGTCTTTCATCCATTTCAGATTCCTCTGTTGAGAATTCTCTATTTAGTTCTGCACCCCAGTTTTTAATTTCATTGTTTGGTTCTTTGGTGGCTAGCTTCTTGATTACCTTATATATTTTGGAAATCAATCCTCTGTCAGATGTGGAATCGGTGAAGATCTTTTCCCATTCTTTGGGTCGTCTTTTTGTCTTACTGACTGTTTCCTTTGCCTTGCAGAAGCTTCTCAGTTTCAGGAGGTCCCATTTATTAATTGCAGACTTCAATGTCTGTGCTACTGGCGTAAAATTCAGGAAGCAGTCTCCTGTGCCAATGTGTTCAAGGGTAATTCCCACTTTCTCTTCTAGAAGTTTCAGTGTGGCTGGATTTATGCTGAGATAGTTGATCCATTTGCACTTAAGTTTTGTGCATGGTGACAGGTATGGATCTATCTGCATTTTTCTGCATGTCTGAATCCAATGAACTTCCCTCTTAGCACTGCTTTCAGAGTGTCCCATAAGTTTGGGTATGTTGTGTCTACATTCTCATTAAATTCTAAGAAGTCTTTAATTTCTTTCCCAACCCAGGAATGACGCAATTGGGTGTTACTGATTTTCCATGCGAATGTAGGTTTTCTGCAATTCGTATTGCTATTGAATTCTAGCTTTAATGCATGGTGGTCTGATAAGATACAGGGGGTTATTTCAATTCTTTTGTAACTGTGGAGGTTTGCTTTGCTGCCAACTATGTGGTCAATTTTTGAGAAGGTTCCATGTGGCGCTGAGAAGAAGGTATATTCTTTGTGTTTGGATGGAATGTTCTATAGATATCTGTTAAACCCAGTTGGGTCATAACTTCTGTCAGATCCTTTGTTTCTTTGTTAAGTTTCTGTCTGGTGGTCCTGTCTAGTGGTATATGGGGGGTGTTGAAATCTCGTACTATACGTGTGTGTGGTTTTATGTGTGGTTTGAGCTTTAGTAATGTTTCTATTACAAATGTGTGTGCTTTCGTATTTAGGGTATAGATGTTCAGGATTGAGACTTCATCTTGATGGACTTTTCCTGTGATGAGTAGGTAATACCCTTCTTCATCTCTTTTGATTGATTTTAGTTTGAAGTCTAATTTGCTAGATATTAGGATTGCTACACCAGCTTCTTTCTTGAGCCCATTTGATTGAAAAAATTTTTCCCATCTTTTTACTCTGAGATATCACCTGTCTTTGAAATTGAGTTGTGTTTCTTGCAAACAGCAGAAGGATGGATTCTGTCTTCGTATCCATTCTGTTAGGCTACATCTTTTTATGGGTAAGTTAAGACCATTGGCTTTTAGGGATATTAATGTCCATTGTTTGTTGGTTCTTGTGTGTTTTGGATTTATTGTTGGTGGTGTCATTGCGTGTGGATTTTGCCCTCCTATTGCTTTTTGTGTTTGGTAAAATTAGATTATATATTGCCAGTGTTTTTGTGATTGTGGTTATGTTCACTGGGTTGGAGTTTTCCTTCCACATCCTTCTGTAGTGCTAGATTTGTGGATATGTATTGTTTAAATCTGTTTTTTTTTCATGGAATATCTTGTTTTCTCCATCTATAGTGATTGAAAGTTTTGCTGGGTACAGTAGTCTGGGTTGACATCCATGCTCCCTTAGTGCTTGTAGGGTATCTATCCAAGACCTTCTGGCTTTCAGAGTTTCCATTGAAAAGTCGGGTGTGATTCTGATTGGTTTGCCTTTATGTGTTACTTGTCCTTCTACCTTTGCTGCTCTTAAAATTTTCTCTTTATTCTGTAGATTTGGTGTTTTGATTATTATGTGTTGGGGCCTTCTTTTTGTGGTCCAGTCTGTTTGGTGTCCTGTAAGCTTCTTGTATTTTCAGAGGCATATCCTTCTGTAGGTTGGGGACGTATTCTTCTATGATTTTGTTGAATATGTTTTCTGTACCTATGAGCAGTGTTTCTTCACCTTCTTCTACACCTATTATTCTTAGGTTTGGTCTTTTTACGGCGTCCCACATTTCCTGGATATTTTGTGTTAGGAATTTGTTGGACTTGAGGTTTTCTTTGGTTGATGAATGTATATTCTCTAGCGAGTCTTCAATAGCAGAGTTTCTCTCTTCCATCTCTTGAAGTCTATTGGTTATACTCCCTCTTTAGTTCCTGATCGTTTATCCAGCCTTTCCATTTCCAACATCGCCTCATCCTGTGTTTTCTTAATTGTGTCTCTTTCAGCTTTCATGCTTTGAACTGTTTCAAGAACTTCCTTCACTTGTTTGGATGGTTTTTCTTGGGTTTCTTTAGATTATTTAAGAGATTTGTTTATTTCTTGAATTTTTTGGTTTGACTTTTCCTCCTTTTATATAATTTTTGTTTGTTTTTTCTTCTATTTCTTTAAGGGATTTCCTTGTTTCCTCTTTAAAGGTCTCTAGCATCTTGCTGAGATAATTTTTGAGGTCCATCTCATCTTCATGCTCTGTGTTAGTCTTTTCGGATCTTGCTGGAGAGGGGTCCCTAGATTCTGGTGGTGCCATATTGTTCTTTCTGTTGTTGAGTGAAATCTTATTCTGTCTTCTTCTCATATCTTCTTTTAGTGGGTGCAGGTGGGGTCTCTCTATCTCCTCTTGTGACCCAGTGGTGTGTGGGGGCCAGGAATTCAATGTCCACAACTCTGGATGGTCTTGCATCTCCTGGTAGTCTCCGCACTCGTTGTGGATCGGTTGGCCGAAAGACATGGAAGAGTGGGGTGTTTCCAGATTCAAGGAGGTCCTCCTTGTCTTTGCGTGTCTACCCCAAGCAGATGGGCGCAGGTCTGGGGTGGTCGGTGTGAGTGATGGTTTGGGTGGGGGTTGGGTAAGGGCATAGGTTCACTCACCTCGTTCCTGGGTCGGTCAGCAGAAAGGGATGGAAGAGTGGGGTGCTACCAGATTCAGGGTGTAGGGAGGTCCTCCCTGCCTGGCCGTGTCTACTCCAAGCCAACAGGCACAGACCTGGGGTGGGTAGGGGGGGCGGGTGGTCAGGGTGAGTGATGTTTTGGGCTGGAGTTTGGTAATGGCAGAGATTCACTCACCTAATTCCTGGGTCAGGCGGCAGAATGGAAGAGTGGGGTACTACCAGATTCAGGGAGCAAGTAGCTCCTCCATTCCTGAGTGTGTCTACTCCAAGCCAGCAGGCACAGGCAGGGGGGGACGGGTGGTTGGGGTGAGTGATGTTTTGGGCGGGAGTTGGGTAAGGGCAGAGACTCCCTCACCTAGTTCCTGGGTCGGTCAGCAGAATGGAAGGGTGGGATGCTACCAGATTCAGGGAGCCGGGAGCTCCTCCCTCAGCCCTCTGTTTTTGACTCTGCTCCCTGGGTGATTACCTGAAGCTTTACTTGTTCTGGACTGGTCTCCACCCAAACTGTGCTTTTGTCTATCCAATTGTATCTCTCTCTCTCTCTCTCTCTCTCTCTCTCTCTCTCTCTCTCTCCCTCTCTCCCAGTTTCTCACACTCTCTCTGGCCTTCTGTCTTTGCCTCTGCAACCTGGATGAATACCAGCAGCTCTGGACTTGCTCAGTTCTGTTTTCTACCAAATCTGATCATTTTGTCTCTCTGTTTGCATGTGTCTCCCATGCTATGTGTTTCTGTCTCTGTCACAGTATTGAAGAGAATGCTAAACAAGTCTAAAATGGCAAAATTAAGGTGCTATTTTATTGTCCTACAGATACACTTCTTTTTCACACATGTGGATGCTTTCAGTCAAGTTGCTTGTATTAAAAAAAAGCAGCTGATGTGTATCCAATTCATGTTTTTGGCGAACCCAAAGTTTTCCTGTCATTTCCATGGAGCTGAATGCTTCCCATGCAAAAAGGTCCAAAGATTAGCTCCAGATAAATAGTATTTAGCCTCTCAATGTTCCCAGATTCCTCTCCTCCTCATCTGGTACCTCTCCCTGGGAAAACTCTCCCACATCTGACCATGCAAGCCTATGTCACCAGGACATAAGAAATATTTTGTTTTCTAAATGTAACCTCATCTCCTACACTGCCGACATCTGCTGAGGCTTAAGATGCCCAAGACACTGCCACACATTCTGGATATCTGTGGAGCAACCAGGTACTCCAGGAAGTGTTAGTACCCCACTATTCTCAGGGCCCCCAAAGTTTGTCAATGTCTTTTTATCAAAAAGAAGCGGTCTTGAGAAATCGACATCGTTATTCCCAATGTTGCCAAGTTTGAGACCCCAAATTTCCATCATAAATGAAGGTGGGAATGAAGGTCCTGTCATCTGGCTACCTGCCCATGACACCTGGAGGGGTGCACTCACTCATCAAGTACTCTGTTAAGTCCAGGGTTCCATAGGTAATAAGGCTACAGGCGGGGTAATAGGACCCTTTAAAAGACAGAAACCTACCCACACCTGATGTAACATTCTTTCTGTCATCTTCCAATTCCTCTCTGGTGTCATCTCTGTTATCTTCCGCTGACACACTTCATCTCTTGTCCTGTCTCCCCCACTCACCATCTCCAACCTTGTCAGAAAATCTAAAGTTCATGGACATTCTAAGATTCATGTTCCATTGCTTAGGGTTCCATCTATATAAGGAGCTGAATGGGACCCATGCAAACAGGTCCAAAGATGCACTCCAGAAAAATAGTATTCAGCCTCTATATGATCCCAAATTCCTTTCTTAATCATCTGGGATCTCTCTTTCACGAATCACTCCATCATCTGTCCATTCACCACTCTGATACAGGAATTCAGAAGCACTTTTGTTTCTAAACTTAACTTCATCTCCTACACTGCTGACGTCATGTGAAGTCCTGGAGGCTGAAGTGAGTGCTATGTGGCAGGAACCTGGACAGTGTTCCTGTCCAAGGAAGGAACAAACAGTTACTCCAGGTTGTGGTAGTACCACAACATACAAAGTTCCCCAATGATGGTCAATGCCCTACTTCTGCAGTACACAATCTTGAGAACTCGATATCCTTATTATCTCAATTGCCATTTCTAACACCCCACTTTCAGTATTCAGGGAAAGTAGGAATCAAAGGTCCAGGCATCAGGCTGGCCTGTCCAAGGCACCTGGCATGATGCACTCCCTCAGGCAGTACTCTGTTCAGTCCAGCTTTCAAAGTTAGTAAGCATGCAGGCAGCTTTCAAGGACCCCGTTAAAAGTCAGATCCCGACCGACTTATGCTCTCTTATTCTCTCTCTGTCGCTGTCTGTGTGTCTGTGTGTCTGTGTGTCTGTGTGTCTGTCTGTCTCTCTCTCTCTCTCTTTCTCTCTCTGCCTCTCCCTCTCCTTGTCACCTTCCACTTCCAATCTGCTATCTTCTCTTTGCTATTTCTCTGACCCCCTTTGCCTCTTCTCCTCTCTTCCCAACTCACCCTCTCCCACTTTGTATGAAACCCTCCGTTCATGGAATTTCAAACTTACATATTCCATGCTCAGTGTTCAGTTTCCATTTCGTACTTTCCCCTTCAATGTACACAAGAGACCAACACTATTGCTGAGAATGCCATGGAGGGTCACTCTCTGTGATGTCTCACCATGCCCATGCTTGGATGATCAGGAATCCTCAGAGATCATTTTCTCAGACTGACCAAATGGTGAGACACCCCTTTAGTTTGGTGTGTATGCCAAGGATGAGGTCCAACACCACATTCGCTGAATCATTTGTGTTTTCAGCATTATGTCTTAAGTAGTTTCTTCCCTCCAACTATATGTATTCTGTGTCTACTTGAACGTTCAGGCATTTTGTTCTGCCTATGCCCATGAGTTCATGCTGGCTCTGAGTTCTGAGTTTGGGAGTACAAAGACTTCTTGGTCCAGGCCAATGGGAAATACATCTAATGTTTAAGGCATCCTTCCGGTTACTGTAACCTTAGAAAAACTGTTCAAATGCTTTTGTGGAGGAATGTCATATACCCCAGGTTGTTCATTAATGGACTAAGAAAATGAAAAGGCTCACATTACTGAATGAAATTTGAGTTTTGCATGGTAGCGTATTCCAGGAAGATTTAAATTCAGTATCTTAGATTAGATTGAAGAATCATTGGACTGCAGGTGCTTGGTGCACCAAATGATGTCAGAAGCAAGGGGGTGTTCATGAGGCAGAGACAGCATCATCCTTGAATACATTAGGACCCATCCATGTACCTGGAATACACATATCTCAGCCCTCATTTAGTTTTGGTGATTCTGTGTGTCTCTCAGTCTGTTTGTTTGAATTTTCATCTTTCACTCTCTATCACTTTCACTCTCTCTCTCTCTGCGTATGTCCTTCAACCTGGTGGTCTGCTATAAATGAACCTGAATTGACTGGACCTGGCTGCTAACTGACCTCTCTCTGTCTCTCTTTCTCTGTCTCTCTCTCTGTCTCTCTCTCTGTCTCTCCAGGCTCTCACTCTCTCTCTCTGGTCTTCTGTCTTTGCCTCTGCAACCTGGATGAATACCAGCAGCTCTGGAATTGCTCAGGAATGTACTGTACCAAATCTGATCCTTTTGTCTCTCTATATGTGTCTCCCTTGCTGTGTGTGTTTCTCTCTCTGTGTCATAGTATTGAAGAGCATACTAAACCACTCTTGAATGGGAAAATAAAGGTGCTTTTTATTGTCCTATAGATACCCTTCTTTTTCAAACATGTGAATGCTTTCAGCCAAGGTGCTTGTATCAAAAAAGGTAGCTGATGTGTCTCCAGTTTATGTTTTTGGCAAACCCAAAGTTTTTCTGTAAGTCCAGGGAGCTGAATGGGACCCATGCAAAAAGGTCCAAAGATTCACTCCAGATAAATACTCTTCAGCCTCTCAATCATCTGTGATTGCTCTCCTAAACATCTGGTATCTTTCCCTGGGAAAACACTCCTCCATATGACCATGCAACCCTCTGTCACAAGGACATAAGAAATATTTTGCTTTCTAAACTTAACCTCATCTCCTACACTGCTGACATCTGCTGAGGCTTAGGATGCCCAAGTCAGAGCCACACATTCCAGATACCCCTGGGGCAACCAGGTACTCCAGGATATGATAGTACCCCACTATTCTCAGGTCCCCCAAAAAAGAAGCCGTCTTGAGAACTCGACATTGTTATTCCCAAAGTTGCCAAGTTTATGACCCCAAATTTCCTTAATAAATGAAAGTCGGAATGAAATTTTCTGGCATCTGGCAACCTGCCCATGACACCTGGAACAGTGCACTCACTCAGCCAGTACACTGTTCAACCCTGGGTTCCTGGGGTAATAAGTCTGCAGGCAGGATTATAGGACCCTATAACAGACAGATCACTTCCCACAACTGATGTATTATTCTTTCTGTCATTTTCAATTCCTCTCTGCTATTTTTTTATGGTATCTTCCTCTGACCTTCTTCATCTCTCATGGACGCCGTTAAAAGACAGCTCCAGACCCAATTATGCTCTCTTATTCTCTGTCTCTATCTCTCTCTCTGTCTCTCTCTCTTCCTCTCCCTGTCACCTTCCTTTTCCTATCTGCTATCTGCTCTTTGCTATTTCTCTACCATCTTCGCCTCTTCTCCTCTCTTACCAACTCACCCTTCTCCCAACCTGTTAGAAATCCTCAGTTCATGGAATTTCAAACTTATGTATTCCATTAATCAGTGTTCAGTTTCATTTCGTACTTTCCCCTTCAACGTAAAGAAAACACGAACACTATAGCTGAGAAGGCCATGGAGGGTCTCCCTCTGTAACTTCTCTACATGCCCATGCCTGGATAGTGGGAATCCACAAAGATCATTTTCCTGGACTGACCAAATTGTGAGACACGCCGTCAGGTCAGTGTTTATCACAAGGATGAGGTCCAACAACACATTGGCTGATTGCTTTGTGTTTTAAGAATTATGTCTTCGGCCGTTTCTTCCCTTCAATTTTAGGTATTCTGTGTCGACTTGAATGTTCAGGCATTTTGTTCTGACCTTGTCCATGAGTTCAAGCAGACTCTGAGTTCTGAGATCGGGAGTACCAAGCCTTCTTTGTCCTGGCCCATGGGAAGTACATCTTATGATTAAGGCATCCTTCCGGGTACTGTTACCTTGGGAAGTGTTCATATGATTTTATGGAGGAATGTCATATTCCCCAGGTTGTGCATTAATGGACTAAGAAAATGAAAAGACACACATTAATGAATGAAATTTGAATTTTACGTCGTAGCTTTAAATTCTATATCTTAGATTACATTGAAGGATCATTGGACTGCAGGTACTTGGTGCACCAAATGATGTCAGCAGTAGGAAAGAGTTCATGAGGGAGAGACAACATCATCCTGGAGCATGAAACGACCCACCCATGGATCTGGTATTCACTTGTATCAGCTTATAGTAAGCCTGGGTTTGTCTGTGTGTCTCTCTGTCTGTTTGTCTGAATTTTCATCTCTAAGTCTCTGTTACTGTCTCTCTATGTATGTCGCCTCTCCCTGGTGAGCCGCTATAACTCTATCTGCATTGCAATGGACTTGCATGCTAACTGAGCCCCCACATCTCTCCAAGGCTCTCACTGTTTCTCTGGACTTCTTTCTTTGTCTCTGCAACCTGGGTGAATACCAGCAGCTCTGGACTTGCTCAGGACTGTTCTCTATCAAATGTGATCCTTTTTTCTGTGTGTCTGCATGTGTCTTGCTTGCTGTGTGTGTTCCTGTCTCTCTGCCAGAGTATTGAAGAGCATGATAAACCACTCTAAAATGGCAAACTTAAGGTGCTTTTTTCTTGTCCTATAGATACCCTTCTTTTTCAAATATGTGAATGCTTTCAGTCAAGTTGCAGATGAAATGTATCCAACTTATGTTTTTGGCAAAACTAAAGTTTTCCTGTAAATTCCAGTTACCTGAATGGGACCCAAGCAAAAAGGTCCAAAGATTCACTCAAGATAATTAGTATTCATTCCCTCAATGGACCCAGATTCCTCTCCTCCTCATCTGTTACCTTGTCCTGGGAAAACCATCCCTCATGTGACCATGAAACTCTTTGTCACCTGGACTTGAGAAATATTTTGTTTTCTAAACGTACCATCGTCTCCTACACTGCTGATATCTGCCGATGCTTAGGATGCCCAAGACAGAGCCACACATTCTGGAAATCCATGGAGCAATCAGGTACTACAGTATGTGGTAGTACCCCACTATTCTCGGTGCCCCCAAGTTGGTCAATGCCCTTTCATCACAAATAAGCTGTCTTGAGAACTCAACATCGTTATTCCCAAGGTTGCCAAGTCTAGGACCCCAAATTTCCATAATAAATGAGGTGGGAATGAAGGTCCTGGCATATGGGTACCTTCCCATGACACCTGGAAGGGAGCACTCACTCAGCCAGTACTCTGTTCATTCCAGGGTTCCATGGGTACTAAGTCTGCAGGCAGGGTTATAGGACCCCTTTAAAAGACAGATACCTACACACTCCTGATATCTTATTCTCTTTGTCACCATCCAATTCTAATCTGCTATCTGTCAACTGCTATCTGGTATCTTCCTCTGACCCTCTTCATCTCTTCTCCTGTCTTCCCCACTCACCACCTCCAACCAAGTCAGAAAATCCAAAGTTCATGGACATTCTAATATTCGTGTTCCATTGCTCAGGATTCCATCTCCATAGCAAGGTTTCCCCTTTCACATAAACAAATGACCAACTCTGGACCAACTCTGAAAGACATTTGGGCACTCTCTCTGTGAACTCACTCCATACCCAGGCTCTTTTGAGTGGCACATCCCAGAGACCATTTTGGGATTGACCAAATTGTGAAATACTTCATCACATCGATGTGTTTCCAAAGAATGAGGCATAAAACCACATTTGCGGAATCACCCTTGGCTTTCAGATTTATGCCTTTGGGAGTTTCTTCCCTCAAGTCTTTGGACCCCTGTGCTGTCTCAACTCTTTGGGTATATTCTGTTTCACATTTCTTGATGAGTTAAGGCTGATTCCATCTTTTGAGATGTTATGTACCAAGCCTAATTCAGCCACCTTCATTGGAATTACATCTTATGTTTAAGGGAATATAGTGGTAACTGTTACCGTGGATAAAACATTCAATGCCTTTTTGTGGAAAATGCAACACACCCTAAGAAGTACATCAATGCCCTAAGAAAATATCACATTATATTACTGTAAAAAAGGTGAGTTTTCCATTGTTAACCTTTTCCAGGAATGTTTAATTTCCATTTCTTAGATTAGATTGAAACATCATTAGACTACAGGTACTTGGGTGCACAAAGTGATGTCAGCAGCAGGATAGAGTTCATAAGGCATAGACAGCATCATCCATGAGTATGTGGGGAGACAGCACTCTACTTGGTATTCACTTATCTCAGCCTAAACTAAGCCTTTTTATGTCTGTGTGTCTGTCTGTCTGCTTGTCTGAAATTTCAGTCCATACCTCTCTATCACTCATTGTCTCTGTCTCTCTGTATCTCTGTCTCTCACTTTGTCTGCCTCTGTATATGTCTCTTGAAACTGGTGGGGCTCTACAACTCTACCTACTTTGCACGGGACCTGCCAGCTACACTGAGCCTCTCTCTCTCTCTCTCTCTCTCTCTCTCTCTCTCTCTCTCTCTGTCACTCTCTGGGTTTCTGTGTTTGGCTGTGCAACTTGGGTGAATATCAAAAGCTCTGGACTTGCTCAGGAATGTTCCCCTTCAAAACTGAACCATTGTCTGTATGTATGTGTCTTTCTTGCTTTGTGTTTGTTTCTCTCTCTGTCAGAGTACAGAAGAGATTGCCAAACCACTCTGAAATGGGAAAAGTAAGTGAATTTTTATTGTCCTAAAGATACCCTACTCTATCCAAAATGTGAATGCTTTCAGCCAAGTTGATTCTATCAAAAACAGACAGGAGAGAGGTCTCCAATTTATGTTTTTGGCAAAAGCAAAATTATTCCTGTAATTTCCAGGGAGCTGATTGGGACCCATGCAAAAAGGTCAAAAGATTCAATCCAGATAAATAGTGTTCAGCATCTCAGTGATTCCACATTGCTTTTCTCCCTCTCTGAGAACTTTCCCTGGGAAAACTTTGGCTTCTCTGATCATACTACTCTCTGACTCCAGAACTCCAGAAATATTTTTTTTAAACTTAACATCACCTCCTACACTGCTGACAGCTGCCAAGTCTTACAATGCCACAGAGAGTGTCACACAATCTGAAAATATGTGGAGAAATCAGGCAATACAGGATGTGGAAGTACAACCATATTATCAAACCACCAAAGATGGTAAGTGCCACTTCTTCAAAAAGAAGAAGTCTTGAGAACTTGACATCCTTATTCCCTAAGTTGCAAATCGAGGACCCCAAATTTCCATAATCAGTGAAGTTGGGAATGCAAGGTTCTTGCATCAGGGTAATTGCCCACATCACCTGGAAGGGTGCACTCACTCAGCTAGTATTCTGTTCAGTCCAGGGTTCTATGGATACTAATCTGACAGCAGGGTTATAAGACCCATTTAATAGACAGATCCCTACCCACATTTGATATCTTATACTCTGTCCCCTTCCAAATCTTCTTTGATCTGTGCTATCTGGTATCTTCTTCTGACCCTCTTAATCTCTTCTTCTGTCTCTCCCACTCATGCTCTTAAACAATGTCAGAAAATCTAAAGTTCATGGACATTCTAAGATTCATGTTCCATTGTTCAGGGTTCCATCTCCATAGCGAGCTTTTCCCTTCCACATAAACAAATGAACAACTCTGTAGCTGTGAAAGGCATGGACACTCTCTCTCTGTGTGAACTCTCTCCATATCCAGGCTCAGTTGAGCAGGACATCGCAGAGATCTTTTTCTGGGACTGACCCAACATAGAAACACCCCATCAGGTAGGTGTGTTTGCCAATGATGAGATCTACCACCACATGCATTGAATCACCTGTGGGTTTCAGATTTATGCCTTTGGGAGTTTCTCCTTCTCCATTGTTCGGACCCCTGTGTCGTCTCAACACTTCGGGCATTTTTTTCCCCACAATTGTCAAGGAGATAAGCCTGACTCTGTATTGTGAGATGTTGGGCACCCAGCCTCCCTCAGCCTCCTCCATTGGAATCACATCTTATATTTAAGGGAAACTAGCGATTACTGTTATGGTGGAAAAAACATTTAATGCCTTTTTTGTGTGTAGGAATTTCAAATACCCTAAGAAGTACATGAATGGAATAAGAAAATGAAAGGAATCACATTATTGTAAAAAAGTTGAGTTTTCCATGCTTAATTTCTTCCAGGAATGTTTACATTCCATTTCTTAGATTAGATTGAAAAATCTTGGACTGCCCATACTTGGGTGCATGAAATGATGTCAGAAGCAGGACAGAGTACAATATTCAGAGACAGCATCCTCCATGAGTACATTGGGACCCTGCCTCTGGATGTGATATGCACTTATCCTAGACTACACTAAGCATTGGCCTGTCTCTGTGTTGGTCTGTCTCTCAATTCATTTTGGAACTCTGTCTACCACTCACTGTCTCTGTCTCTGTGTAACTCTGTCTCTCAATGTCTTTGTCTCTATGTGTATGTCTCTACACCCTGGGAGGGAGACTATAATTCTACCTGCTTTGCAATGTATTGCCAGCCACACTAAGCCAAAGTCTCTTTCTGTTTCTCTCTCTCTTTCTATCTCTCTCTCTCTCTCTTTCTGATTGTCTGTCTTCGTCTCTGTATTGTCTTCTCTTTTTAGTACTACACCCTGGGTGAATAACTGGAAGTACACTTGTTCTGGACTCCTCTCCACCTAATCTAAGCATTTATCTGTTCATTTATATGTCTCTCTCTCTCTGTCTCTCTCTTGCTAGATTGCTCTGTCACTCTCTGGACTTCTATCATTGCCTCTGCAATTTGTTGAATACCAGCAGCTCTAGACTAGCTGAGGAATGATCTTCACCAAAAATGAACCTTTTTTTGTCTGTATGTATGTGTCTTTCTGTCTCTCTCTCTCTCTCTCTCTCTCTCTCTCTCTCTCTCTCTCTCTGTCAGTGTACAGAAGGGATTGCTAAACCACTCTAAATTGGCAAAACTAAAGTGCCTTTTTATTGTCCTAAAGATATCCTTCTCTTTTCAAAATATGAATTTTTTCAGCCAAGTTGCTTCTATCAAAAAAAAGGGAGCTAATGTGTCTCCAACTTAGGTTTATGGCAAATGCAAAGTATTCCTGTAAGTTCCAGGGAGCTGAATGGGACCCATTCAAAAAGATCAAACTATTCATGCCAGATAAATAGTGTTTAGCCTCTCAGTGTTTCCAGATGGCTTTCCTCACCCTCTGAGAACTTTCCCTGGGTAAATCCTCCCTCATCTAACCATACACACCTCTGTCACCAGAACTTCAGAAATACTTTTGTTCTAAACTTAACTTCTTCTCATACACTGCTGTGAGCTGCCGAGGTTTAGGGTGCCCCAGTCAGTGTCACACAATCTGAAATTCATGGAGCAACCAGGATATCCAGGATGTTTTGGTACCCCAATATTCTCAAATGCCTCCCAAGATGGTCAATGCCACTTCATCAAAAAGAAGCAGTCTTGAGAACTTATCATCCTTATTCCCTAAGTTGCTAATCTAAGACCCCAAATTTCCATATTCAGTGAAGTTGGGGATGAAAGGTACTGGAATCGAACTAACTGCCCATGTCACCTGGAAGGGTGCACTCACTCAGCAAGTAATCTGCTCAGTCCATGGTTCCATGGGTACTAAGTCTGCAGGCAGGGTTATAGGACCCCTTTTAAAGACAGATCCCCACCCACTCCTGATGACTTATTCTCTGTCACCTTCCAATTCCTCTCTGCTATCTGCTATCTGCTATCTGGTATCTTCCTCTGACCCTCTTCATCTGTTCTTCAGTCTCCCACAATCACTGTCTTCAACAATGTCAGAAAATCTAAAGTTCATGTACATTCTAAGATACGTGTTCCATTGCTCCAGGTTCCTTCTCCATAGCAAGTTTTCCACTTCCACATAAACAAATGACCAACCCTGAATATGTGAAAAACATGGACGCTCTCTGTCTGAGAACTCTCTCCATACCCAGGCTCTGTTCACCGGGATATTGCAAAGATATTATTCTGGGACAGACCAATTGTTGAAACACCCCATAAGGTAAGTGAGTTTCCCGATGATGAGGTCCACCACCACATTCGTTGAATCAACTGTGGGTTTCAGATTTATGCCTTTGGGAGTTTCTCCACCTCAACTGTTTGGACCCCTGTGATGTCCCAACTCTTCGGACATTTTTTGCTCCCCATTTGTCGATGAGTTAAGCCTGACTTTGTATTCTGAGATGTTGAGTACTCAGTCTCTTTCAGCCACCTCCATTGGAATTATATCTTATGTTTAAGGGAATCTAGCTGTTACTGTTACCGTGGAAAATCCCTTTAAAGCATTTTTGTGGAGGAATGCCAAATACCCTAAGAAGTACATCAATGGAATAAGAAAATGAAAGGAATGACATTTCTGTAAAAAAAAAAAAGGTAAGTTTTCCATGGTTAATTTCTTCTGGAAGATTTAAATTCCTTTTCTTAGATTAGATTGAAAAAATCACTGGACGGCAGATATTTGAGTGAATTAGATTATGTCAGCAGCAGGACAGAGTAAATTAGGCAGAGACAGCATCCTCTATGAGTATGTCGGGAGCATGCCTCTGCATTTGATATGCACTTATCCTAGCCTAAACTCAGCCTTGACCTGTCACTGTGTCTGACATTCTCTCATTTCATTCTCTAACTCTCTCTATCATTCACTGTCTCTGTCTCTGTTTCTGTGCATCTCTCTCTCTCTCACTGTCTGTGTCTCTATGTATGTGTCTCTACACCCTCGGAAGGAGTATATAATTGTACCTGCTTTGCAATGTGTTTGCCGGCTACAATAATCCATAGTCTCTTTCTCTTTCTCACTATCATTCTGTCTCTCTCTCTCTCTCTCTCTCTCTCTCTCTCTCTCTCTCTCTCTCTCTCCCTCTGTCACTCTGTTCTGTTACTGAAGAGAATGCTATACATCTCTACAATTGCAAAATTAAGATGCTTTTTATTGGACAAAATATATCCTTACCATTCCAAAATGAGAATGCTTTCAGCCATGTCGACCCTATCATAAAGAGGCACCTGATTTGTCTCCAATTTATGTTTTCGGTATCCCCAAAATATTCCTGTAAGTTCCAGGGAGCTGAATGTGGAAGAATGTAAAATACCCTAAAAAGTACATCAACGGACTAAGAAAATGAAAGGAATCATATTACTGGAAAAAAAGTGAGTTTTACATGGTTATTTTCTTCCAGGAATGTTTCAATTCCATTTCTTAGATTAGATTGAAAAATCATTGGGCTTCAGAAACTCGGGTTCATGAGATAATGTTAGCAGCAGGACAGAGTTCATTAGGCAGAGACAGCATCTTCTGTGGGTTTGTTGGGAGCCTGCCTCTGGTTGTGATATGCACTTATCCTAGCCTACACTAAGCCTTGGCCTGTCTGTGTGTCTTTCTGTCTCTCATTTCATTCTCTAACTCTCTCTATCACTCACTGGCTCTGTTTCTGTCTGTTTTTCTCTGTCTCTCATGGTCTGTGTCTCTATGTATATGTCTCTACACACTTGGTGGGAATCTGTAATTCTACCTGCTCTTCAATATATTTGCCTGGTACTCTAAGCCAAAGTCTTTGTCTATCTCTCTGTCTGGTCCTCTGTTTTTGCTTCTGCACCCTGGGTGAATACCTGCAGCTGTACTTGTTCTGGACTGGTTTCTACCAACACTGATCTTTTATCTGTCCATTTTTATGTGTCCCTCTCCCTCTCTCTCTCTCTCTCTCTCTCTCTCTCTCTCTCTCTCTTTTATGTGTGTGTGTAAGTCTGTCTGTCTGTCTGTCTGTCTGTCTGACTCCGTACTGGAGAGCATGCTAAACCTCTCTACAATTGCAAAATTAAGGTGCCTTTTTACTGCCTGATGCATACCTTTCCCATTCCAAAATTAGAATGCTTTCAGCCAAGTCGCATTTATCATGAAGAGGCAGCTATTGTGTCTCAAATTTATGTTTTTGTTACACCCAAAATATCCCTGTAAATCCCAGGGAGCTGAATGGTACCCATATAAACAGGTCCAAAGATGCACTCCAGATAAATATTATTCAGACTCTCAATGATCCCAGATTCCTTGCCTCCTCATCTGGGATCCCTCTCTCAGGAATCACTCCCTGATCTGACCAGTCATCCCTCTGATACAAGGACTTCAGAAATATTTCTTTTCTAACCTTACCTTCATCTCCTACACTGCTCACATCTGGAAAGGTCTAGGAGGCCATTGTGTGTGCTACATGGCCTGTACAAGGAAGGAACAAAGAGATACTTTGGTATGTCATAGTACCACAGCTTTCTCAGGTCCCCCAATGATGTTTAATGCCCCTACTTCCACAGGATGAAGTCTTGAGACCTTGATATCCTTATTCCCTAAATTGCCAAGTCTTCCACCCCAACATTCAGTATTCAGGGAAAGTGGGAATGAAAGGTCCAGGCATCAGGCTGGCATGTCCAAGGCACCTGCCATGATGCACTCACTCAGGTAGTACTCTGTTCACTCCAGCCTTCCATAGTTACTAAGTCTGCAGGCAGGTATAAAGGAATCTTGTAAAAGCCAATTCCAGACGCTCTTATGCTCTATTATTCTCTCTCTCTCTCTCTCTCTCTCTCTCTCTCTCTCCATCTCTCACTCACTCTCATCTGCCTCTTCTTCTCTGCTATCTGCTCTTTGCTATTTCTCTGAGCTTCTTAGTCTCTTCTCCTGTCTCCCACACTCACCATCTCCCACCCTGTTTGAAATACTTGGTTCGTGTACTTTCGTACTTTCCACTTCCATGTTAACAAAAGACAAACACTATTGCTGTGAAAGCAAACGAGGGTTTCTCTCTCTTTCCATGCCCATGCTTGGGTGAGTGAGTATCCGCAGAGATCATGTTCTTGTACTGACCAAAGGGTGAAACACCCCTTCAGATTGGTGTGTATCCCAAGGAGGAGGTCCATCTCCATATTCGCTGAATCATTTGTGTTTTCAGCATTATACCTACATAAGTTTCTTCCCTCCTCTTTTAGGAATTCTGTCTCAACTTGAATGTTCACGCATTTTGTTCTGCCCTTGTCCAGGAGTTCAAGCTGTCTCTGAGTTCTGAGAGTTGGATTACCAAGCCTTCTTCAGCCTCGCCCATGGCAAATGCATTTTATGTTTAAGGGTTCCTTACAGTTACTGTTTCCTTGGAAAAAGTGTTCATTGCCTTTATGGAGGCATGTTCCTCAAGATGTGCATCAAGGACTAAGAAAATCAAAAGACACACATTACTGAAAAAAAGTTGAGATTTGCATGGTAGCTTCTTCCTGGAAGGTTTAAATTCCATATCTTAGGTTAGATTGAAGGATCATTGCACTGCAGGTATTTCAGTGCAGCAATGATCTCAGCAGCAAGACAGAGTTCATGAGTCAGAGACAGAATCCTACATAAGTACATTAGGACTCTAAATGTGGACCTGGTATTCACTAATCTCAGTCTACATTAAGTTTTGATTTTCCTTTGTATCTCTCTGTCTGTTAGTGTGAAATTTCATCTCTAAGTCAGCAGGCACAGTTTTTGACACCTTAAAAGACAGAACCATGCCCACACCTGGTCTATTATTCTCTCTGTCACCTTACAATTCCTCTCTGCTATCTTCTCTCTGTTATCTTTCTCTGACCCTCTTCATCTCTTCTCCTGTCTCCCCCACTCACCCTCTCCAACAATGTCAGAAAAACTGAAGTTCATGTACATTCTAAGTTTCCTGTACCATTGCTCAGGGTTTCATCTCCATAGCGAGCTTTCCCCTTCCACGTAAACAAATGGCCAAATCTGGAGGTGGGAAAGCCATGGAGGCTCTATCTCTGTGATCTCTCTCCATAACCAGGCTCAGTTGAGCGGGACTTACCAGAGTTCTTTTTCTGGGACTGACCAAAAAATGAAACAACCCATGAGGTGAGTGTGTTTCCCAAGGAAGAGATCCAACAACACATTGCTGAATCAAATGTGGGTTTCAGATTTAAGACTTTGGGAGTCTTTTCCCTCAACTGTTTGGAACACTGCATCCTATCAACGATTCAGGCATTTTTTCTTCCACAATTGTCGATGAGTTAAGGCTTACTCCGTGTTCTGAGATGTTGGGAAACTAGCCTCCTATAGCCTCCTCCATTGGAATTACATCTTATGTTTAAGAGAATCTATCTGCTACTGTTATCGTGGAAAAACTGTTCAATGCCATTTTCTGGAGCAATATCAAATACCCTAAGAAGTACATCAATGAACTAAGTGAACCAAAGGAATCACATTACTGTAAAAAAAAGGTGTGTTTTCCATGGTTAGCTTCTTCAGGAAGGTTTAAATACCATTTCTTAGATTAGATTGAAAGATCATGTGTCTGCAGATACTTTGGTGCAAGAGATGATGTCAGCAGCAGGACTGAGTTCATTAGGCAGAGACAGCTTCCTCCATGAGTATGTTGGTAGCCAACCTCTGGATGTATAAAGCACTTATCCTAGCCTACACTAAGCGTTGGACTGTCTGTGTGTCTATCTGTCATTTCAGTCTCTAACTCTCTCGCTAGCACTCACTATCTCTGTGTCTGTCTCTGTGTATCAATGTCTCTCACTGTCTGTGTTTCATTGTATATGTCTCTACACCTTGGGTCGGAGTCTATAATTCTAACTGCTTTGCAAGGTGTTTGCCTGCTACACTAAACCATAGTCTCTGTCTCTCTCTTTGCCTAGTCCTCTGTTTTTGCCTCTGCACACTGGGTGAATGCCTGAATCTACTTGTTCTGGACTGGTCTCCACCTAAACTGAGCTTTTAAGTGTCCATTTGTATATGTCCCTTTCGCTGTCTGTCCCTCTGTCTCTCTGTCTCTCTGTCTCTGTCTCTGTCTCTCTCTCTCTCTCTCTCTCTCTCTCTCTCTCTCTCTCTCTGTGTGTGTGTGTGTGTGTGTGTGTGTGTGTGTGTGTGTGTGTATTGTCTCTCTGGCTGAGTATGGAAGAGAATGCTAAACATCTCAACAATGGCAAAATTAAGGTGCTTTCTTATTGTCCAAAAGATACCATTCCCATTCCAAAATGAGAATGTTTTCAGCCAAGATGTTTCTATCATAAAGAGGCAACTGATGTTTTTGGTAAACACAAAATATCCCTGTAATTCCCAGGGAGCTGAATGGGACCCATGTAAATGGGTCCAAAGATGCACTCCAGACAAATAGTATTCATCCTCTCTGTGATCCCAGATTCGTTTCTTCATCATCTGGCTTCTCTATTTCGTGGTTGTATGTCTGTGTGTCTGTCTGTCTGCTTGTTTGACATTTCAGTCCCTATTTCTCTATTACTCATTGTCTCTGTCCCTGTGTATCTGTCTCTCACTGTCTCTGTCTCTCTGTATATGTCTCTTCACATTGGGGGGCCTCTACAACTCTACCTACATTACAATGGACCTACCGGCTACACTGAGCCTCACTCTCTCTTCTCTGTCTGTCTGTCTGTCTGTCTGTCTGTCTGTCTGTCTGTCTTTCCCTCTCTCTCTCTCTCTCGCTTTCTTGCTAGCTCTCTTGCTCTGTCACTTTCTGGCCTTCTGTGTTTGTCTTGAAAGTTGGGTGAATATCAACAGCTCTGGACTTGCTCTGGAATGTTCCCCTTCAAAACTGACCCTTTTGTCCGTCTGTATGTATCGTTCTCGCTGTGTGTTTGTCTCTCTCTCTCTCTCTCTCTCTCTCTCTCTCTCTCTCTCTCTCTCTCTCTGTCAGAGTACAGAAGAGATTGCTAAACCACTCTAAAATGGCAAAACTAAAGTGCTTTTTTATTGTCCTAAAGATTCTATTCTCTTTCCAAAATGGGAATGCTTTCAGCCAAGTTGCTTCTATCAAAAACAGGTAGCTGATGTTACTCCAACTTATGTTGTTGGCAAATACAAAGTATTCCTGTACTTTCCAGGGTGCTGAGTGGGACCCATGAAAAAGGTTCAATGATTCACTCCAGATAAAACATGTTCCGACTCTCAGTGTTTCCACAATGATTTCGTTCTCCTCTGAGAACTTTCCATGGGAAAAACTTTCTTCATCAGACCATACTCCCCTTTGACATCAGAACTTCAGAAATACTTTTTTCTAAACTTAACTTCTTCTCCTACATTGCTGACAGCTGCCAAGACTTAGGATCCCAGAAAGTGTCACACAATCTAGAAATCTGTGGATTACCAGGTAATCCAGGATGTGGTAGTACCCCACTATTCTCAAACCCCCCAAAGATGGTCAATGCTACTTCATCAAAAAGAAGCAGTCTTGAGAACTTAACATCCTTATCCCCTATGTTGCAAATCTAAGACCCCAAATTCCCATAATCAGTGAAGTTGGGAGTGAAAGGGCCTGGCATCGGGCTAACTGCCCATGTCACCTGAAAGTGTACACTCACGCAGCCAGTACCCGGTTCAGTCCAGGGTTCCATGGGTACTAAGTCTGCAGGCATGGTTACAGGACCCCTTTAAAAGACAGATCGCTACCAACTACTGATGCCTTATAATCTGTCACCTTCCAATTCTTCTCTGCTATCTGCTATCTGTTATCTTCCTCTGACCCTCTTCATCTCTTCTTCTGTCTCCCCCATCACCCTCTTAAACAATGTCAGAAAATCTAAAGTGCCCTGTCCCGCGGGGCTCCAGTAATTCGTGATTTCGAGGTGGATCAGGCCTGCAAATAATGGGCGAGAAAGAAAGAGCGGGACCAAGCAGATTCCATTGTCAAAGCCCACTTTATTGAAACCAAGGGAATTTATAAAGAGAAAGGAGAAAGCAGAGAAAACGGAGGTGGGTGGAGGGATGAGTTAATTGTTCTCAGGCAGGAATCTGGAATCTCCTGTGTTTATCTCAAGCACTAAGGAAATGGGGGAAGGGATAGGTGTTAGTTGCTTCTCAGGCAGGAATCTGGAATCTCCTGTGATAAGGGAGTGGGATACCAGACTATCTGGCGGCTATCTAGGCATGGGGGGTCGCCAAGGCTGGCCTTTGACATCTCCCCCTACTTAGTATAATAAAATGGAGCGTCTGGCTTTGGCTATGTGATGGGCACCTGCATCCAGGACTCTAAGTTTTATGATATTATCATTTATATGACAGTGAGGGGTAGTGCCTCTGTCTTAGGTTATGTGAGATGCATCTGTCCCCAGCACTCTGATGACCCTTCATAAGGCTAGCAGCTCGGGAGTGCTTTGGAGTGGGCATCTGGGGGTCAGTCTCACGCTAAACCCGTCATGGAGGACGCGACAGCCTTTGGGAAGGGTTGGCATCTGTCTTGTGGCACCACGATATTCCCGTCACAGACGGCTCCAAGGAGGTTCGATGTTCAAGGCCTGAAAAATCCAGTCCTTTAGGACTGGGGGGAGGGTTATTATCATCAGGCAGCTCAGAATCTAATGCCTCCAGGAGATGGTAGTGGACCTGAGACTTAATGAATCTGGTTAGATTTGAATAGGTAGAGGTGACAGTTTAAGTAGTCAATCCAGTAGAACAGGCAAGGTAGGAATTAAATGCCTGTAATTCCCTCAGAAAAGGGAGGGGTGGAAGAATAGTAGACCCAAGAGTCCTCTGTAAGGGAGTGGTTGGCTTGATGAAGGGCCTGAACAGTAGGGTTAATTAAGAATAGAATAAGGTCAGTGGAAGAGGGAGCTCCTGGTGGGAAAAATGGTCAGGGGTTCCCTAGTCTGGAGAGTCCCCTAAAGCTAAAGCACATAAGTCAACTATCGGGGGGGGAGGAGGGGGTGGTCGCAATAGTTGTGGAGGCATTGGCAGCATCAGTTGGCAGCATCACTGGCTGGGTTGACGATCATCCAGGTGTAGCTGTAGATCTGATAAGGGCTTCCAGCAGCAATGGCAATTGAAGGTGATAAACTTGTAAGTAGCCAGAAAGACAGCATCTTTTATCTAAAATTAAGCAGAATTAGAAGGCTTCTCAGGGACTTCCCCTGGGTGGATTAAAAAATGCATTTACGCAACCATCAAGCATTATTGACCTGAGTATTAAAATTTATGCATGTCCTTTTCCCCAAATGAGGACCGGATCTGGTCCATGCCATTTATAAGTTAGGGGATCTTTCCATAAGGCTTGAGCATAATTTTGAGCCGTTCATAGATGCCAGAGGCGATCCGTGGCTGATTTTTCTGTAGCATCATACATGAGGAAATTTAGCACAGACAATGTATGGTATAGAACTCCTCCTCCTTAGGCAACCTGGTGGCCGCCCGCTCTCTGGAGGTCATCATATTGATGTCAAATTTAGTGCAGACATAGCGCTTTACAGCCTAGAATTCCTGGACTCAAGTGATCTCCTGTCTCAGCCTCCCGAGTGCTGGGATTAATGGCGTGCAATCGGGCCTGGCCCGTGTGTCCCTGCTGGCTCAGGAGCCACTGCTGCCTGGGCTGTGGGCTCATCTCATGTCTACAGAAGTGTGGAGTTACAGAAGTGCAGAGGCAGGCGTTTCACTCCCCCAAGTCAGTGGCATGCTGCGTCCCCAAGGGCCCAGCTGTCCCTGCTGCTAGGCCGGGTTCGGCAGGCAGGTCCTTGCGCATTGGACGGGACTAGGCCATATGGGCTGTTCCAGTAGACCAGTCTGGGGAATTAAGCACAAAATTGCTGGAAAGCTTTGCTAGTATATCCAGACCCATTATCTGTTTTTATAACTTTTGGCACTCCCATGTAAGCAAAACATCTTAAACAGTGACTTATAACATGCCTGGTGGCTTCTCCTGCTTGTGGAATGGCACATTTTTAACTCCCAAACTCTGTAATGTGAGGCACATCCATTCGCCATAAATGGTTGGGGAGCAGGCCTTGAGGATTCATCCTTAAATTAGCCATAGCCATATTGTGGACATATATTTCATTGTTTGATGATTTGACCAGTAGTCTGTCTGGTTAAGCCAAATTTCTTTCTTAGACTTTTGCTATTATGATGAAGAAAGTTAGAAGCCTGTGGAGCTTTTTCTATTTAAGGCAAATCAACCAATTTTGCTAATTAGATAATTCTTTCCATTTGGCTAGTAATCAGGGAAAGGCCTATTTAATAGGTTCCCATTGTGACCCATAAACATGATAATTCTTAGGTGAATAACATTTTGAATTTGTTTAAATAATATTCTGACTTGACTATTACTAGACCCTGTGTATGGGACTGTTTCTGTTACATTATAAGCCTTAAAAATATAGCGACTGTCAGTATACAAAGTAAATGAATTATTTACCAGGATCTATAAGACTATTACAACAGCTTGTAGTTTGATTATTTGAGCTGAAGCCAGAGCTGTCTGTTTTATCTATTTCTTTCTATAAAAACCTATGTAAGTAACTGTCCCAATAGACTATTGGTAAAAATTAACATAGCATTTTTTTAAAGGACTTCTTTTTACAATTTTGGAAATACAAAAGAATTCGTAGTGTAAATTGTAACAGTCCATGAGGTAGAAATTATCAATTCTTCCTGAAAATTGAGCAAAGGCAATCGCCTATGACTCATTGTTCTGAAACTACCAATTAAAGTGTTGCTTAGAGTAGGAGACATGTATCATACTTGGTTTTTTCCTAAATTACTTTCTAAAATCTATATGGCATTTCTGTATCATGTAGGTTAATGCTTTAAAATAAGGGTTTAAAATATTTAGGCTGGTAAGACGGGTAGGCATAAACATAGTAATGGTTCCTTCTGCCATAAACCAGAAGTCGGACTATGCTTCGTAGGGAGTACATAAGTTTCCCATGGTTTTTCATAGTCAATATATCTGATGATGCTGAATCGCTTTCTCAAATTATAGAACTTGTCTACCTTCTTAGTTAGCTGTTTGGGTATATCAGGATAATTATCTCCTTATAGAATCTTACTTAAAGGATTTAAATCATCATTAGATGTCCCAAAAAAGGTACTTAACCAATGAATATTTTATAACAATTTCTAAAAAAATTTATTTAAAGATTTTAAACTATCATTTCCAATTGTTATCTATTAAGCCTTAATTTCTTTAGAATATAACATATGAATTTTAATAATTTTCCAGGTTTATTTAAAGTTTCTGAGTAGCCTATTCTAATCTAACCTTTGAAGCTGACAAGCTGATAAGACCTCATTTGCATCTTGGCTGACCTGGCTTAATGTAAAGACACATTTGAGCTGTGAATCTAACAGGTTGACTCTTTCCTTAGGATTTTTATAAACCCCTGTTTTTAAAAGCATGTATCAACTTTAGTTTTTGGGATTTCCTTTTTTAACCATAAAATTTTGGTAAGACCTATATCCTCTCATCTGCCAAATTTTACAGAATCATCCATAGACTCCTCATGTCTCTAAGCAAATGCTATAGGCTTTTGCTAACTTTTTAATTGACTGTCTCCTAGGGCTGAAACCAAATTTTTTCCTGCTAAGACATTAACTGACTGATTGGATGCTCCTTTTGGCAATGTTAAAATGATTTTGATATTTTTAAACAATATCTGAGGCAATGTAAATATCTCTCTAATCATACCCAAGGCAATTTAGGCATTTTCATTCATCTGCATTCATAAATTTACAATCACATCATGTATCCAGGTGTGGCCACACCGTTCATTCATAACTTGATACGTCTCACATTTTTCCTTTTGCCTAGGTTATGATCAATTTGTGGAAAAGAAAAATCCCTAATTGAAATTTTAATATAATAGCTATAGTTAATCATTGAAATATGAGCATCCAAAATTTGAACAATTCTAAGCTTAAATATGTTGTCCTTTCTTCTCTATAAGTCTCAAAAACGGTTTCTGTCTGGCTGTATTAATATATATATATATATTATTATATGCCATCAACCATGGCGGCACCTCCCAAGGTTGTAAGTTACATGGAGGAGGCAGGCTGTCCACCGCCCCGGCAGCCATTTTGTCTAGCCTGCTGCAGACGCCAGCATGAGGTGGTACCAAGACGCTGGCTGAGGGCCAACAGACCCTGGCCGCTGCCATGGATGACCTTGGACTTAGCTCGTCTATGCCCTCTGGGCCACTGAAAAATCTGCAACTGTATTTTGGGCACAAGCCTGATCCCTTATTCTTTCTTTTGTTGGGACTCTGTCTGACCTGGAGCTCTTTTTGAAAATGCCCAAAGCAACCTCTAGAAGGCTCTGTGCATTTCTTCCTCCCTGTGCCTTGCTTTCTGTGTAGGAATAACCTATTTTTAACTGAATTTCCTGTAAGGCAGCTATCATTGCTAATCCCTGAGTGTAAACTAGGTCCATATTTGAACAATTCTTAACGAACTCACATCAGTCCTCCTCCTGTGAGGCCTTAGCATGGTCTGGCATCCATTACCAACATTATCATAGGCTAGCTATTTTATAATCAAAGTTCCCAACATCTGTGTCTCTAACATTTTTGTAAAATTCCATATAGGCCTAGAAATCAATTCTCTATTAACTCCCTAGGTCCCTGCCTGGTCTCTATAACAAATATCCTCCTCCTGACCGGCAGGCCTTGCTTATCCGCTTTTAATTTCCTAGGGGTGAGGCTTTTATAGCAATATTCCCTATCAGCCTTTGTTGGTCCATACTGGACACAAGCCATTAATCGTTCCTAGAGCTGTTCGAATGGTATTGGCACATGCATCCTGCAATGTTCCCCTGAGCCATTCTCTCTGATCCAAGAAACCTGTAAATTTCTTATCTCCTGTAAGCAATTTTGCTAAAATTTTAAGTCTCTTAGCTCTTGTTGAATTTTACCATTGAGTATTTGCCTTTCTGTATTTCCATCTTAAAATGAAGGAAGGAGGTGAAGGCTTCCTCCATCTAGGTACTTATTAATTGTTTTTCCCTGCTGATCCCAATTATTTGTCCTGTATATTCTTTACTATCCAGCCGCCCCTAAGTAGGTGAGGAGGTTTCTGTTCTCCATTATATTCCTAGATACCTCCCGAGGGCCTGTGTGTATGCGAGGCCTCACCTATGTCTTCCCATGCCCCTGCGCAACTCAAAATGCTGCATCATGGCAGTGGATTTTGTAAGCGGGAAGGATCCTTTTAAAACTTTTAAACTCTGAAATCTCCTGTACTTGAGCAGTCTAAGTTTCTACTATCTGTTTCTGATTTGGGGTTTGAACTAATTTTTGACAGGGTAATTTTTAAGGTTTTTAGGGGAATGAGGCTCAAGGCCTGTAACGAAAAGTGTGTGAGGGAACTGCCTTAGGTATCTTTTCTATGAGCAAACTGTTAAGGTCCTTCTCCGACCTTTTTCCAAGTTAGGGGATGAGTGTCTGGGCTATCTAAAATGACCCATGGACATTTTTTTTTTGACAAAGAGGCAAAAAACTGAATCAAGTCCTTACATTTTACTCAAACTCCTCTTTTCTGAAAGGAAGTGTTTGACTTCCTTAGACAATTTGGCCCATCATTATGGAATGGAATGACGGGGGACTTACCAGGGAATCAGTCATTCATGAGCGGTAAGAACTTTTCCCAGACCAACCTCAGTCACAATCTGGCGAGCAGAACTTCCTTGTCGGTGTGCACTACTGAGGTTTCCTTGAGGGTGTCTCAGTTCGGCAAAGAATCCGTACCTCGAGCCCCAAGTTGGGCGCCACCTGCCCCTTCCCTCGGGGCTCTGGTAATTCGTGAGTCCGAGGTGGATCGCGCCTACAAATAATGGGCGAGAAAGAAAGAGCGGGACCAAGCAGATTCCATTGTCCAGGCCCACTTTATTGAAACCAAGGGGATTTTTAAAGAGAAAGAGGAAGCAGAGAAAAAGGAGGTGGGGGGAGGGATGAGTTAATTGTTCTCAGGCAGGTATCTGGAATCTCCTGTGTTTATCTCAAGCACTAACTAAGGAAATGGGGGAAGGGATAGGTGTTAGTTGCTTCTCAGGCAGGTATCTGGAATCTCCTGTGATAAGGGAGTGGGATACCAGACTATCTGGCGGCTATCTAGGCATGGGGGGTTGCCAAGGCTGGCCTCTGACACTAAAGTTCATGGACATTCTAAGATTTGTGTTCCAATCCTCTGTGTTCCATCTCCATAGTGAGCTTTTCCCTTCCACAAAAACAAATGACCAACTCTGGAGAAGTGAATGCCCTGGATGCTCTCTCTATGAACTCTCTGCACAGCCAGGTTCTGTTGAGCAGGATATCGCAGAGATCTTTTTCTGGGATTGATCAAACATTGAAATACCCATCAGGAAGGTGTGTTTCCCTAAGATTAGGCCTACTACCACATTCGCTGAATCAGCTGTTGGTTTCAGATTTATGCCTTTGGGAGTTTCTTCCCCTCCACTGCTTGAACCCTGTGTAGTCTCAACTTCTCGGGAATTTCTCTTCCACAATTGTCCATGAGTTAAGCCTAACTCGGTATTCTGAGATGTTGGGTACCGAGCCTCCTTCAGCCACCTCCATTGGAATTACAACTTATGTTTAAGGGAAAATAGACAATACTGTTACCGTGGGAAAAAAGGTTTAATTCCTTTTTTGGAGGAATGTCAAATACTCTAAGAAGTACATCAATTGAATATGAAAATGAACGGAATCACAATAATGTAAAAAAAAAAGGGAAGTTTTCCATGGTTAATTTCTTCCAGGAATGTTTAAATTCCTTTTCCTAGAGTAGATTGACAAATCATTGGACTGCAGATACTTGGGTGTATGAGATAATGTCAGAAGCAGGACAGAGTTCATTAGGCAGAGACAGCATAGCATCCTCCATGAGTATGATGGGAGCCTGTCTCTGGATGTTATATGCACTTATCGTAGCCTACACTAAGCCTTGGCCTGTATTTGTGTCTGTCTGTCTCTCATTTCATTCGCTAACTCACTCTCTGTCACTAACTGTCTCTGTCTCTGTCTCTGTGTATCTCTGTCTCTCACTGTCTGTGTCTCTGTGTATATGTGTCTACACCCTGGGTTTGGGGGGGTCTATAATTCTACCTGCTTTGCGATGTGTTTGCCGGCTACACCAAGCCAAAGTCTCTCTCTGATTCTCTCTCTCTCTCTGTCTCTCTGTCTCTCTGTCTCTGTCTCTCTCTCTCTCTCTCTCTGTGAGTGTGTGTGTGTCTGTGTGTGTGTGGGGGTCTCTCTGTCGTTCTGTCTCTCTGTTCTAGTACTAAAGATCATACTAAACCTCTCTACCATGGCAAAATTAGGGTGCTGTTTTATTGGATGAAATATACCCTTCCCATTCCAAAATGAGAATACTTTCATCCAATTCACTTCTATCATAAAGAGGCACATGATTTGTCTCCAAATTATGCTTTTAGTAAAACTAAAATATTACTGTAAGTTCCAGGGAGCTGAAAGGGATTCATGCAAAGACTTCTAAATATGGTGCACTCCTTATAATTAGTATTCAGCCTCTGAATGATCCTAGAGTCCTTTCATCATCATCTGGTATCTCTCTCTGGGAGATACTGCCCTTGACACCTGGAAGCGTGAACTCACTCAGCCACTACTTTGTTCATTCCAGGGTTCCATGGGTAATAACTCTACAAGCAGTGTTATAAGACCTCCTTAAAAGAGAGATCCCTACACACTCCTGATGTCTTATTCTCTGTCACCTTCCAATTCATCTCTTCTATCTGCTATCTTGTAACTTCCTTTGACCCTCTTCATCTCTTCTTCTGTCTTCCCCACTCAACCACTTCAACAATGTCGGAAAATCTTAAGTTCTTGGACATTCTAAGATTCGTGTTCCTTTGCTCAGGGTTCTGTCTCCATAGTGAGCTTTAGCCTTCAATGTAAACATAAGAACATCTATGGTGCTGTGAAAGCCATGGAGGCTCTGTCTCTTTGAACTCTCTCCATACCCAGGCTCGGTTGAGGGGGACATCCCAGAGATCTTTTTCTGGGACTGACCAGATTTTGAAACACTCTACCAGGTCGGTTTGTTTCCCAAGTATGAGGTCCACCACCACATTCACTGAATCACCTGTTGGTTTCATATTTAAGCCACTGGGAGTTTCTCCCCAACCACTGTTCAGACACCTGTGTCATCTCAACTCTTCAGGCATTTTCTGTTACACATTTGTCGATGAGTTAAGGCTGAATCCATCATTTGAGATGTTGGGTACCAATCCTCCTTCAGCCACCTCCATTGGAATTACATCTTATGTTTAAGGGAATATAGCAGTTTCTGCTACCATGGAAAAACAGTACAATTCCTTTTTGTGGAGTAATGTCAAACACTCTATGAAGTACATCAATGGACTAAGAAAATGAAAGATATAAAATTATGTAAAAAAGGTGCCTTTTCCATGGTTAACTTCTTCCAGGAAGGTTTAAATTCCATTTCTTAGATTGGATTGAAGGAACATAGGAATTCAGGTACTTGGGTGCACTAAATAATATCTGCAGCAGGACAGAGTTTATTAGGCAGAGAAAAGCATCATCAATGAGTATGTTGGGAGCCAGCCCTGGACCTGGTATTCACTTATCTCAGAATACACTAAGCCATGGTATGTCTGAATGTCTGTCTGTCTGCTTATCTGACTTTTCAGTCCCTACCTCTCTATCTCTCATTGTCTCTGTCTCTGTGTATCTCTGTCTTTCACTGTCTTTATCTCTCTGTATATGTCTTATCACCCTGGTGGGCCTCTACAACTCTACCTATTTTGTACTGGACCTGCCTGCTACACTGAGCCTCTCTCTCTCTCTCTCTCTCTCTCTCCTGCTCGCTGTGTCAATCTCTGGCCTTCTGTGTTTACCGATGAAACATGGGTGAATGTCAGAAGCTCTGGCCTTGATCAGGAATGTTCTCCACCAAAACTGAACCTTTGCCTGTTTGTATGTTTCTTTTTCTCTGTTTGTCTGTCTATCTGTCTGTCAGAATAAAGAAGAGATTGCTAAACCACTATAAAATGGAAAAACTAAAATGCTTTGTATTGTCCTAAAGACACACTTCTCTATCCAAAATGTGAATCATTTCAGCCAAGTTGCTTCTATCAAAAAAGGCAGATGATATGTCTCCAATTTATGTTTTTGGCAAACGTAAAGTATTCCTGTAAGTTCCTGGGAGCTGAAAGGGCCCCAGGCAAAAAGGTCCAAGATTCACTCCAGATAATTATTCTTTAGCCTCTCAGTGATTTCAGATTGCTTTTTTCCTCCTCTGGGAACTTTCTCTGGGAAAACCGTCCCTCATCTGACTTCTGACAGCAGAGCTTCTGCAATATTTTTTTCTAAACATAACTTCATTTCCTACACTGCTGACAGCTGCTGAGGATTAGGATGCCCCAGAGAGTGTTACAAAATCTGGAAATCCGTGGAGCAACTAGGTAATCCAGCATGAAGTAGTATCTCACTATTCTCAAACTCCCCCAAATATGGTCAATGCCACTTCATCAAAAAGAAGCAGTCTTGATAACTTGACATCCTTATTTCCTAAGTTGCACATATAAGACCCCAAATTTCCATAATCAGTGAAGTCGGGAATGAAAGGTCCTGGCATCAGGCTAACTTGAAGGGTATACTCACTCAGCCAGAAATCTGTTCAGTCAAGGGTTCCATGGGTACTGAGTATGTAGGCAGGGCTATAAGACCCTGTTCATGAAAAGATCCCTACCCACTCCTGATGTCATCTTCTCTGTCAACTACCAATTCCTCTCTACTATCTGCTATCTGGTATCTTCCTCTGACCCGCTTCATCTCTTCTTTTTTCTCACCCACTCATCCTCTCCGACCATGTCAGAAAATCTAAAGTTCACAGATATACCAAGATTCGTGTCTCATTGCTCAGTTGTCCATCTCCATAGGGAGCTTTCCCATTCCACGTAAACAAATGATGTACTCTGGAGCTGTGAAAGACATGGACGCTCTCTCTCTGTGAACTCTCTCCATACCCAGGCAGAGATATTTTTCTGGGACTGACCAAACATTGAAACACCCCATCAGGTTGGTGTGTTTCCCAAGGAGGTGGTCCACCACCACATGCACTGAATCAGCTGTGTGGTCCAGATTTATGCCTTTGGGAGTTTCTCACATTCCACTGTTTAGAACCCTGTGTTGTCTCAACTCTTCAGGCATTTTTTTCACCAAAATTATCGATGAGTTAATCCTGGCTCCTTATTCTGAGATGTTGGGTACCAAGCCTCCTTCAGCAACTCCATTGGACTTACATCTTATGTTCATGGATTCTAGCAGTTACTGTTACTGTGGAAAAAGTGTTTAATGCATTTTTGTGGAGAAATGTCAAATACCCTAAGAAGTACATCAATGGAATAAGAAAATGAAAGAAATCATATCACTGTAAAAAAGTGAGTTTTGCATGGGTAATTTCTTCCAGGAAGGTTCAAATTCCATTTCTTAGATTAGATTAAAAAAATCATTTGACTGCAGATACTTGGGTTCATGAGATGATGTCAGCAGAAGGACAGAGTTCCTTAGGCAGAGACAGCATCCTACATGAGTATGTTGGGAGACTGCCTCTGGATGTGATAGGCACTAATCCTAGACTACACTAACCCTTGGCCTGTCTCTGTTTGCCTCTGGATGTGATAGGCACTAATCCTAGAATACACTAACCCTTGGCCTGTCTCTGTTTCGGTCTGTCTCATATTCCATTCTCTAACTGTCTCTATCACTCACTGTCTCTGCGTATATCTGTTTCTCACTGTCTGTGTCTCTATGTATATGTCCTTACAACCTGGGTGGGAGTCTATAATTCTACCTGTTTGGCAATGTGTTTACAGGCTACACATAGGCAAAGTCTCTTTCTATTTTCTCTCATTCTCTCTCTCTCTCTCTCTCTCTCTCTCTCTCTCTCTCTCTCTCTGCCTCCCTCTCTGTCTGGTCCTCTGTTTTACTTCTAGGCCCTGGGTGAATACCTGGAGCTATACTTGTTCTGGAGTGGTCTCCACCTAAACTGAGCTTTTATCTGTCTGTTTGTATGTATTTCTCTCTCTCTCTCTCTCTCTCTCTCTCTCTCTCTTTCTCTCTCTCTCTCTCTTGCTTTGTTACTCTCTGGCCTTCTGTCTTTGCCTCCGATACTTGGGTGAATATCAGCCGCTCTGCACTTGCTCAGGAATGTTCTCCACCAAAACTGAACCTTTTGTCTGTCTGTATATATGGGTCTTTCTAGCCGTGTGTCTGTCTTTCTGTCAGAGTACAAGAGATTGCTAAACCACTCTAAAATGGCAAAATTAAAGTTCTTTTTAGTCCTAAAGATACCCCTTAGTAACAAAAATGTGAATGCTTCCATCCAAGTTGCTTCTATCAATAAATGGCAGCTAATGTATCTCCAATTAATTTTTTGTCAAATGCAAAGTATTCCTGTATGGTCCAGGGTGCTGAATGGGACCCATCCAAAAGGTCCAAAGATTCACTCCAGATAAATAGTGTTCAGCCTCTCAGTGTTTCCAGATTTCTTTCCTCCTCCTATGAGAAGTTTCGTTGGGAAAACCATCCCTCATCTGATCATACTGCCTTTTGACACCATAACATCAGAAATACTTTTTTTTCTAAACTTAACTTCATCTCCTACACTGCTGACAGCTGCCGTGGCTTAGGATGCCCCAGACAGTGTCACACAATCTGGAAATCCCTGGAGCAACCAGGCAATCCAGGATGTGGTAGTACCCCACTATTCTCAACCCCCCCAAAAGATGGTCAATGCGACTTTAACAAAAAGAAGCAGTCTTGAGAATTTGACATCCTTATTCCCTAAGTTGCAAATCTTAGACCCCAAATCAGTGAAGTTGGGAAGGACAGTTCCTGGCATCCAGCTAACTGCCCATGTCACCTGCTTGGGTACACTCATTCAGCCAGTACTCTGTTCAGTCCAGGATTCCATGGGTACTAAGCTGCAGGCAGGGTTATAAGACCCTTAAATGACAGATCCCTACCCACTCCTGATGACTTAGTCCCTGACACCTTCCAATTCCCCTCTGTTGTATGCTATCTGGTATCTTCCTCTGACATTATTCATCTCTTCTTGTGTCTCCCCCAACAAACTCTTCACAAATGTCAGAAAATCTAAACTCCATGGATATTCTAGGATTCGTGTTCCATTGCTCTGTGTTCCATCTCAATAGCTCGCTTTCCCCTTCCACATAAACAAATGACCAACTCTGGAGCTGGGAAAGCCATAGACATTCTCTGTCTGTGAACTCTCTCCACAGCCAGGATTGGGTGACCGGGACATGGCAGAGATCATTTTCTGGGAGTGACCAAATGTTGAAACACCCCATCATGTCGGTTTGGTTCCCAAGGATGAGGTCCACCTCCACATTCGCTGAATCTCCTGTGGGTTTAAGATTTATGCCTTTGGGAGTTTCTACCCATCCACTGTTAGTACCCCTGTGTCGACTAAACTCCTCGGGCATTATTGTTCCACAATTGTCAATGAGTTAAGCCTGAATCTGTATTCTGTGATGTTGGGTACCGAGCCTCCTAAAGCCAACTCGCTTGGAATTACATCTTATGTTTAAGGGAAAATAGCAGTTACTTTTACCGTGGAAAAACCGTTTATTGCCTTTTGTGTGGAGGAATGTCAAAAACCCTAAGAAGTATATCAATGCAATAAGAAAATGAAAGGAATCACATTGCTGATAAAAAGCTGATTTTTCCATTGTTAGTTTCTTCCAGGAAGGTTTAAATTCCATTTCTTAGATAAGATTGAAAAATCATTGGACTGTATATACTTGAGTGCATGAGATGATGTCAGCAGCAGGACAGAGTTCGTTAGACAGAGACAGCATCTTCCATGAGTATGTTGGGAGCCTGCCTCTGGATGTGATGTGTACTTACCCTAGCCTACACTAAGCCTTGGCTATCTCTGTGTCTGTCTGACTCTCAGTTCATTCTCTAACTCTATCTCTATCACTCACTATTCTGGGTCTGTCTCTGTTTATCTCTGTCTCTCACTGTCTGAGTCTCTATGTATATGTCTCTACACCGTGGGTGGGAGTATATGATTCTACCTTCTTTTCAATGTGTTTGCCTGCTACACTAAGCCAAAGTCTGTCTCTCTCTCTCTCTCTCTCTCTCTCTCTCTCTCTCTCTGTCTCCCTCTCTGCCTGGTCCTCTTTTTTTACCTCTGCACACTGGGTGAATACAAGGTGCTATACTTGTTCTGACTGGTCTCCACCTAAACTGAGCTTTTATCTGTCTGTCTGTATGCATGTATGTATGTATTATGTATTATGTATTATGTATGTATCTATCTATCTATCTATCTATCTATCTATCTCTCACTCCATCACTCTCTCTCTCTCCCTGTCTTTTGTCTCTCTGTTCTAGTACTGACGAGCATGCTAAACATCTTTACAATGGCAAAATTAAGGTGCTTTTTATTGGAGGACATATACACTTCCCATTCCAAAATGAGAATGCTTTCAGCCAAGGCACTTCTATCTTAAAGAGGCACCTAATGTGTCCCCAATTTATGTTTTTCGTAAAACCAAAATATTCCTGTGAGTTCCAGTGAGCTGAATGGGACCCATGCAAAGAGTTCAAAAAATGATGCACTCCTGATAATTAGTATTCAGCCTCTCAATGATCCCAGAGTCCTTTCAGTCTCATCTGGGATCTCTCTCTCTCTCCGGGAGATCCTGCCCATTACATTTGGAAGCATGTACTCAATCTGCCACTACTCTGTTTAGTCCAGGGTTTCATGGGTACTAAGTCTGCAGTGAGGTTTATAGGACCCCTTTAAAAGACAGATCCCTACACACTCCTGATGTATTATTCTCTCTGTCATCTTCTAATTGCAATCTGCTAACTGCTATCTGGTGTCTTCCTATTACCCTCTTCATCACTTCTCCTGTCTGCCCCACTCATCCTCTCCAACCATGTCAGAAACTCTAAAGTTCCTGGAATTTCTAAGATTCGTGTTGCATTGCTCAGTACTCCATCTCCATATTGAGATTTCCCCTTACACTTAAACAAATGACCAACTCTGGAGATGTCAATGTCATGGAGGCTCGCTCTATGTGAAATCTCTCCATAGCCAGGCTCGGATGAGCGGGACATAGCAGACATATTTTTGGGGATTGACCAAATGGTGAGACACGCCATCAGATCAGTATGTATCCCAAGTATGAGGTCTACCACCACATTCTGAAACCTGTGGGTTTCAGATTTACTCCTTTGGGAGTTTCTACACCTCCACTGTTTGGAACCCTGTGTCTTCAATATATATATATATATATATATATATATATATATATATATTATATATATATATATATTGTGTGTGTGTTTATATTTATATAAAAAGACCAATAATGGCATGATATTATGCATCAAAAGCAGCAACAGCTTTTCCAGGTTCTGCAGTCATTTGAACAAAATTGTAGAGACATCCAGCACTCTCCATTAAAAAAAATTAAAAGCAAAATCCCAGAAAAACAGCACAGTTCTATTACTCTTGTGGTACCTGGCACCATTTTTTTAATTAGCTTCTCAATCATCATCTGGAAGGAAACCATTCTGAGCAACATCATTAAAAACAGCTCTGGTAAAGCACAGTCACTACTATGTATCATAAAGCAGGTCCACATATGAGTGAGTACATATCATGTTTGTCTTTCTGTGATTGGGTTACCTCGCTCAGAATGGTTTCTTCAAGTTTCAACCATTTTCCTGCAAATTTCAAGATTCCATTTTTTTCTGCTGAGTAGTACTCCATTGTGTATATGTACCACAATTTCTGTATCCATTCTTCAGTTGAGGGGCATTTAGGCCGCTTCCATATTCTGGCTATTACAAATAATGCTGCTATGAACATCGTTGAACAGATATCTTGTTATATGAATGTGCTTCTTTTGGGTATATGCCTAGGAGTGGAATTGCTGGATCTTGTGGTAAACTCATTCCCATTTTCTTGAGGAGTCGATATATTGATTTCCAAATTGGCTGTACAAGTTGGCACTCCCACCAGCAGTGCAGAGGTGTTCCTGTTTCTCGGCATCCTCTCCAGGATAAACTGTCAGTGGTATTTTTGATTTTAGCCATTCTGAGAGGAGTAAGATGGTATCTCAGAATTGTTTGGATTTGCATTTCCCTGATGAATAAGGATGCTGAACAATTTCTTATATGTCTTTCAGCCATTTTAGATTCCTCTATTGAGAATTATCTATTTAGTTCTGAACCCCATTTTTTAATTGTATTGTTTGGTGTTTTTGAGAATAGCTTCTTGTGTTCTTTGTATATTTAGGAGATCAGCCCTCTGTCAGATGTGGGGTTGGTGAGTATCTTTTCCCAGGCTGTGGGCTGTCGTTTTGCCTTGCTGACTATGTCCTTTGCCTTACAGAAGCTTCTCGGTTTTAGGAGGTCCCATTTATTAATTGTCGATCTCAGAGTCTGTGCTACTGGTAATATGTTCAGGAAGCAGTCTCCTGTACCGATTAATTCAAGGGTATTTCCCACTTTAACTTCTAGTAGGTTCAGTGTGGCTGGGTTTATGTTGAGATCTTTGATCCATTTTGACTTTAGTTTTGTTCAGGGTGTAAGGCTTGTGTCTATCTGTAGTCTTCTACATGTTTGCATCCAGTTATGCCAGCACCATTTGTTGAAGATGTTCTCTTTGTTCCAGAATATATATTTGGATTGTTTGTCAAAAATCAGATGTTTGTAGGTGTGTGGGGTAATTTCAGGGTTTTCAACTCTATTACATTGGTCTTCCTGTCTATTTTAGTGCCAGTACCAGGCTGTTTTCAGGACTATAGCTCTGTAATAGAGCTCAAAGTAAGGGATGGTGATGCCTCCAGAAGTTGCTCTATTGTACAGGGTTGTTTTGGCTATCGTGGGTCTTTTGTTTCTCCATATAAAGTTGAGAATTTTTCTTTCAAGGTCAATAAAGAAATGTGCTGGGATTTTGATGGGGATTGTATTGAATCTGTACACTGATTTTGGCAAGACTGCCATTTTTACTATGTTGATCTTGCCTTTCCAACCGCATGTGAGTTCTTCCATTTTCAGATACCTTCTTTAATTTCCTTCTTTAGAGACTCAAAATTCTTATGGTACAGGTTTCCACTTTTTGGTTTGTGTTATTCCAAATTATTTTATGTTGTTGTGGCAATTTTAAATGGTGATGTTTCTCTGATTTCTTTCTCCAGAAATGTGTCATCCGTATATAGTAGGGCTACAGATTTTTTAGTTAATCTTGTATCCTGCCCCTTTGATGAAGTTGTTTATCAGCTGTAGGAGTTCCCTGGTTGAGTTTTTGGGTCAATTATGTTGTCTACCATATCATCTACAAATAGTGAATGTTTGATTTCTTCCTTTCTAATTTGTATTCCCTTGACCTGCTTTTGTTGTCTTATTGGTCTACCTAGAACTTCAAGGACAATATTGAAGAGGTATGGTGAGAGTGGACAGCCTTGACTTGTACCTGATTTTAGAGGAATTATCATGAAGGGTTGTTGGAGTTTGTCAAAGGCTTTTTCGGCATCTAGTGAGACAATCATGTGATTTTTTCCCTCAATCTGTTTATATGGTGAATTAAAATGATGGATTTTCATATGTTGTACCATCCTTGCATCCCTGGGATAAAGCCTACTTGATCAGGAAAGGATGATTTCTCTGATGTGTTCTTGGATTCTATTTGCCAATATTTTATTGAGAATATTTGCATCAATGTTCATGAGGGATATTGGTCTGTTGTTGTCTTTCTTAGTTGTGTCTTTGTGTGGCTAAGGGTATCAAGGTATTTGTGGCCTCATAAAAAGATTTTGGTAAAGACCCTTCTGCTTCTTTGGAATACTTTGAGGAGAATTGATATTCACTGTACTTTGAATTTCTGGTAGAATTCTCACTGAACCCATCTGGCTATGGACTTCTTTTTGGTTGGGAGACCTCTAATGACTGCTTCATTTTCATTAGTTTATAGGTCTATTTAAGTTGCTTGTCTGTTCGTGATTTAATTTTGGAAAGTGAAATCTGTCCAGAATTTTGGCCTTATCCTTTACATTTTCAAATTTGGATGAATACAGGATTTCAAAATATGACCTGATGATTCTCTGGATTTCCTCTGTGTCTGTTGTTATGACCCCCTTTTCATTCCTTATTTAATTAATTTGCATGTTCACTCTTTGTTATTTGGTAAGTTTGGATAAATATTTGTCTATCTTGTTCATTTTCTCGAAGAACCAACTTTTTGTTATATTAATTCCTTGTATTGTTCTTATAGTTTGATTTTATTGATTTCAGCCCTCAATTTGATTATTTCCTGGAGTCTGCTCCTCCAGGGTTTACTGGCTTCTTTGTTTTCTATAGCTTTCAGTTGTGCTGTTAAATCTCTACTGTGATTATTCTCCTGTTTCTTCATGTGGGCATTTAGCGCTATGAATTTCCTCTTAACACTGCGTTCAGAGTATCCCATAGGTTTGGATATGTTGTGTCCACATTCTCATTGAATTCCAGGAAATATTTAATTTTCTTTTTATTTCTTCGTAGACCCATGAATTGTGCAATTGGGTGTTACTTAATTTCCATGAGTTTGTAGGTTTTCAGCAGTTCTTGTTGTTGTTGAATTCTAATTTTAAAGCATGGTGGTCTGATAAGACAAAGAGGGTTATTTCAATATTTTTGTACTTGTTGAGGTTTGCTATGTTGCCAAGTATGTGGTCGTTTTTAAGAAGGTTCCATGTGGTGCTAATGAGAAGGTAAATTGTTTTGTATTTGGGTGGAATGTTCTATACATATCTGTTAAGTCCAATTGTGCCATAACTTCTATTAGTTCTTTTGTTTCTTTGTTAAGTTTCTGTCTGGAGTTCCTGTCTAGTGGTGAGAGTGGGTTGTTGAAATTCCCCACTATAAATGTGTGCATTTATAAGTGTGATTTGAGTTTTAATAAAGTTTCTTTTACAAACGTGGATGCCTTTTTATTTGGGGCATAAATGTTCAGATTTAAGATTTAAACCTGATGGATTTCTCCTGTTATGAGTAGTAAATGACCTTCTTCATTACATTTGACTGATTGTAGTTTACAGTTCAATTTATTGGATATTAGTATTGCTACCCTTGCTTGTTTCTTGGGTCCATTGGATTGGAAGATCTTTCCCCAACCTTAGGCATCATCTGTCTTTGAGGGTGAGGTGAGTTTCTTGTATGCAGCATAGGGAAGGATCCTGTCTTCTTATCCATTCTGCTAATCTGTGTCTTTTTTAGAGGAGTTAAGACGATTAATGTTGATGGATATTAGTCACCATTGATTACTCTTTATTCTTGTTTGTTTTTGATTTTGTGATGGTGGCAAGGTTATGTGTGGGATTCTATCCCTTTTTTCTTTTGACTGGTGGTAAGTTGGGATTATTTATTGCCTATATATTTCTGGTTGTAGTTAACTTCCCTGGGTTGCAGTTTACCTTCCAGTAATTTCTGTATGGCTGGATTGGTGGATATGTATTTTTTGAATCTGGTTTTAGCATGGAATATCTTTTCTCCATCTATAATGATTGTAAGCTTTGCTGAGTATAGTAGTCTGGGCTGGCATCCATGGTCTTTTAGTGTAAGTAGAATATCTATCCAGGAACTTCTGGCTTTCAGAGTTTCCAAGGAAAATCAGATGTGATTCTGATAGGTTTGCCCTTATAGGTTACTTGACCTTTTTCCTTTGCTGCTCTTAATATTTTCTCTTTGTTGTGTATGCTTGGTGTTTTGATTAATATGTGGCAAGGTGACCTTTTTTTGTTCAGTCTATTTGGTGTTCTGTAGGCTTCTTGTATTTTCATTGGTATGTCTTTCTTTAGGTTGGGAAAGTTTTCTTCTTTGATTTTGTGGAATATCTTTTCTGTGCCTTTCAGTTGGATTTCTTCACCTTCTTCTAGACCTACCATTCTTGGGTTTGGTCTTTTCACGGTATCCCATATTTCCTCGATATTTTGTGTTAGGGATTTGTTGGACTTAAGATTTTCTTTGGATGTTGAATCTATTCCCAGTAGTGTGTCTTCAACTCCTTAGATTCTCTCTTCCATCTCTTGTATTCTGTTGGTTATGCTTACATCTGTAGTTCCTGATCCTTTACCCAGCTTTACTATTTCCAGCATTCCCCCAGATTGCGGATTCTTTATTGTTTTTGGTCTTGAACTGTTTCCTTGAGAGATTTGTTGATATCTTGTATTTTTTGGTTTATTTTGTCTTCAATTTTTAAGGGATTTTCTCATGTCCTCTTTGAGGTCTTCTTTGAGGTCCTCTATCATTTTCCTGAAGATGTTTTTAAGGTCATTCTCTTCTGGTTCGTCTACCTCTTGATTTTGAGGTCTTACTGGCATATGGTTCCTAGTATCTGGTGGTGTCATATTGGATTTTCTGTTGTTGGATGTGCTTTTACCTTGTCCTCTTCTCATCCTTCTGGGGGTGTAGCAAGTGTTTCTTGTTCTCCTGGTGGGTGTGGGACCACGGTCCCCTTCTGGTAGATGGAAACAGATCCAATACCCTGATGTCGGTCCACTTCTCGTGGATGGTGGTGTCACTGTTAAACTGGTTTCCGCAGAGTACCCGGCATGCCGGGTTCTGCCTAAATACTTTTTTCTAAACTTAACTTCATCTACACTGCTGACAGCTGACAAGTCTTAGGATGCCCCAGACAGTTTCATACTCTCTGAAAATCCGTGGAGCAACCAGGTAATCCAGTATGTACTAGTTCCCCACTATTGTCAACCCTCCCTAAAGATGGTCAATGCCAGTTCATCAAAAAGAAGCAGTCTTGAGGTCTTGACATCCTTATCCCATAAGTTGCAAATATAAGATACCAAATTTCCATAACCATTGACATTGGGAATGAAAGTTCACGGTATTGGGCTCACTCATCATGTCACCTGAAAGTGTGTACTCACTCAGCCACTATTCTGTTCAGTCCAAGGTTCCATGGGTACTAAGTCTGCAGGCAGGGTTATAGAACCCCTTTAATAGACAGATACCTACCCACCCCGATGGATTTTTCTCTATCACCTTCCAATTCTTCTCTGCTATCTGCTATCTGGTATCTTCCTCTGACCCTCTTCTTCTCTTCTTTTGTCGCCGCCACTCACTGTCTTCAACATTGTCAGAAAATCTATAGTTCATGGACATTCTAAGATTCGTGTTCCATTGCTCAGGTTTCTGGCTCCATAGCGAGCTTTCCCTTCCACGTAAAAAAATGACTAAATCTTTAGCTGTCAAAGCCATGGACATTATTTCTCTGTGAACTCTCTCCATACCCGGTCTCGGTTGAGTGGGACTTGGCAGAGATATTTTTCTGGGACAGGCCAAACGTTGAAACACCACATCAGGGCGGTGTGTTTCCCAAGGATGAGGTCCACTATCACCTTTATGGAAGCACCTGTGTGTTTCAGATTTATGCCGTTGGGAGTTTCTCCCCTTCCACTGTTCAGATCATTGTGTCGTCTCAACTCTTCGGGAATTTTTTGTTCCACAATTGTCGATAAGTTAAGCCTGACTCCATATTCTGAGATGTTGGGTACCGAGCCTCCTTTAGCCACCTCATTGGATGTTTAAGGGAATCTGGCTGCTACTGTTATTGTGGAAAAACTGTTTAATGCCTTTTTGTGGAGGAATGTCAAATACTCTAAGAAGTACTATAATGGAATAAGAAAATGAAAGGAATCATAGTTCTTTAAAAAAGGTTAGTTTTCCATTGTTAATTTCTTCCAGGAATGTTTAAATACCATTTCTTTGATTAGATTGAAAAATCATTGGACTTCAGAAACTTGGGTGCATGAGATGCTATCAACAGCAGGACAGACTTCATTAGGTAGAACAGCATCGTCTGTGAGTTTGTTTGGAGCCTGCTCTGCATGTGATATGCACATATCCTAGCATACACTAAGCCTTGGCCTGTCTCTGTTTCTGTCTGTCTCTCATTTCATTCTCTCACTCACTCTGACACACTCTGTCTCTGTCTCTCTATCTGTGTATCTCTACATCTCACTTCTGTGTCTCTGTATATGTCTTTACACCTTGGGTGGGAGTCTATAATTCTACCTGCTTTGCAATGTGTCACCGCTACACTAAGCTGAAGTCTCTCTCTCTCTCTCTCTCTCTCTCTCTCTCTGTCTCTCTCTCTGTCTGGTCCTCTGTTTTAACCTCTGCACCCTGGGTGAATAACTGGAGCTGTACTTGTTCTGGACTTGAATCCACATAAACCGAGCTTTTATCTGTCAGTTTGCATGTGTCCCTGTCTCTCTCTCTGTCTCTCTCTCTATCTTTCTGTCTCTTTGTTCTGGTATTAAAGAGCATGCTAAACCTGTCTACAATGGGAAATTAAGGTGCTTTTTATTGGACAAAATATACCCTTCCCATTACAAAGTGAGAATGCTTTCAGCCAAGGAGCTTCCATCATAAAGAGGCACCTGATGTGTCTCCAATTGACGTTTTTTGTTAACCCAAAATATTGCTGTATATTCCCGTGAGATGACTGGGACCCATACAAAGAATTACAAAAATGATGCAGTCCTGATAATTAGTATTCAGCCTCTCAATGATCCTAGAGTCCCTTCCTGGTCATCTCTAGGAAGATCCTGCCCATCATACCTGGAAGCATGCATTCATTAAGCAACTACTCTGTTAAGTCCAGGGTTTACCTGGGTACTAATTCTGCAGGCATGGTTATTGGATCCCTTTATAAGACAGTTCCCTACACTTTCCTGATGTCTTATTCTCTGTCACCTTCCAATTCCTCTCTGTTATTTGCTATCTTCCTCTGACGTTCTTCATTTCTTCTTCTGTCTTCCCCACTCACCGTCTTCAACAATGTAAAAAAATCTAATTCATGGATATTCTAAGATTCATATTCAATTGCTCAGGGTTCTGTCTCCATAGCGAACTCTGGAGCTGTGAAAGCAATGGACACACTCTCTCTATGAATTCTTTCCATACCCATGCTCTGTTAAGTGTGACATCTAATAGAATTTTTCAGTGACTCACCAAACTTTGAAACAACCCATCAGGTCGGTGTGGTTGTCAGGGATGAGGTCCAGCACTACATTCACTGAATCACCTGTGGGTTTTAGATTTACGCCTTTGGGAGTTTCTCCCCCTCCACTATTCAGACCCCTGTGTGATCTCAACTCTTCAGGAATTTTTTGTTCCAAAATTGTCGATGAGTTAAGCCTGACTCCGTATTCTGGGATGTGAAGGACCAAGCCTCTTTCAGCCACCTCCATTGCAATTACATCTTATGTTTAAGGGAATCTAGAGGTTAGTGATAGTGTGGGAAAATGGTTTAATGCCCTTTTTTGGAGGAATGTCAAATATCCTAAGTAGTACATCAGTGGAATAAGAAAATGAAAGGAATCATATTACTGTAAAAAAAGTGAGTTTTACATGGTTAATTTTTTCCAGGAACGTTTAAATCCCATTTCTTAGATTAGATTGAACATCACTGGATTGAAGATACTTGGTTGCATGGGATGATGTCAACAGCAGGACAGAGTTCAATAATCAGAGAAAGCATCCTCCTTGAGTATGTTGGGAGCCTGTCTCTTGATTTGATATGTACTTATCCTAGCCTACACTAAGCCTTGGCTTGTCCCTTTCTGTCTGTCTCACAATTCTTTCTCTAACTCTCTCTATCACTCACTGTCTCTGTCTCTGTTTCTCTGTATCTCTGTCTCTCACTGTCTGTATCTCTCTATATATGTCTCTACACACCGGGTGGGAGTCTATTATTCTACCTACTTTGTAATGTGTTTGCCGGCTACACTAATTCTATTGCCCTCTCTGTCTGGTCCTCTATTTTTGCCTCTGCACCCTGGGTGAATACCTGGAGTTATACTTGTTCTCTACTGGTCTCCCCCTAAACTGAGCTTTAATCTGTCTGTTCCCCCTCTCTCTCTCTCTCTCTCTCTCTCTCTCTCTCTCTCTCTCTCTCTGTGTGTGTGTGTGTGTGTGGGGGAGTCTTTCTGTCTCTCTGTTCTAGTACAGAAGAGCATGCTAAAACTCTCTACAATGGCAAAATTAAGGTGGTTATTTATTGTCTGAAAGATACTTTTCCCATTCCATAATCAGAATGTTTTCAGACTATTTGCTTCTATCATAAAGAGGCAGCTGATATGTCTCCAATTTTTGTTTCAGGTAAACCCAAAATATTCCTGTAATTTCCAGGGAGCTAAATGCGACCCATGCAAACAGGTCCTAAAATGATGCACTCCAGTAAATTGTATTCAACCTCTCAATGATCCCAGATTTCTTTCCTCCTCATCTGGGTCCTCTCTCTCGGTAACAACTCCCTCATCTGACCACTCACACCTCTGATACCCGGACTTCAGAAACATTTTCTTTCCTAAACTTATCCTCATCTCCTACACTGCTGACATCTGGAGAGGTCTAGGAATGCCGAGTAAGTGCTACCTGGCCTGTCCAAGGAAGGAGCAAACAGACAGTACAGGATGTGGTAGTATCACAACATTCTCAGGTCCCCAATCATGGTCAATGCACTACATCATCAGGATGCAGTCTTGCTGCATATCCCTTTTCCCTAAATTTCTGTTTCTAACAACCCAACATTCAGTATTCAGGGAAAATGGGAATGAAAGTTTCAGGCATCCAGATGACCTGTCCAAGGCACCTGGCATGATGCACTCACTCAGGCAGTACACTGTATAGTCCATGCTTCCATGGTAACTAAGTGTGCAGACAGGTTTAAATGAGCACTTAAAAAGAGAGATCTCAACCTACTATGCTCTCATATTCTCTCTCTCTCTCTCTCTCTCTCTCTCTCTCTCTCTCTTTCTCTCTGGCTATACCTCTCATCTTCCACTTCCTCTCTGTTATCTGCTGTTTGCTATCCATCTGAAACTCTTCATCTCTTCTCCTGTCTCCCCCACTAACACTCTTCTAACTTGTCTGAAATCCTTGGTTCATTGACTTTCTAAGGTAGGTTTTCCATTGCTCAGTGTTCAGATTCCATTAGATACTTTCCCCTTCCACTTAAACAAATGACCAATTCTATTGCTGTGAAAGCAAGGGAGGGTCTCTCTCTATGACCTTTCTCCATGCCCATGCTTGGGTGTGCAGGAAACCACAGATATCATTTACTCATACTGACTAAATGGTGAGACACACATTCAGGTTGGTGTTTATCACAAGGATGAGGTCCAACACAACATTCGATGAATCATTTGTGTTTTCAGCATCATGCCTTTGCAGTTTATTCCCTCCTCCTTTAGAAATTCTGTATCGACATGAATGTTCAGGCATTTTGTTGTGCCATTGTCTATGAGTTCAAGCTGAAACTGAGTTCCGAGATCGGCAGTACCAATACTTCTAGGCCTCGCCCATGGGAAATACATTTTATGATTAAGGGATCTTTCCCGTTACTGTTACCATGCAAAAACAGTTCAAAAGCTTTTATGGAGGAATGTCATATTCCCAAGATGTGCATCAATGGACTCAGGGAATCAAATGACACACATTGCTGAACAAAAGTTGAGATTTGCATGGTAGCTTCTTCCAGGAATGTTTAAATTACATAGATTAGATTGAAGGACAATTGGACTGCAGGTGCTTGGATGCACCAAATGATGTCAGCAGCAGGACAGAGTTTATGAGGCAGAGACTGCATCCTCCATGAGTATGTTAAGACCCTCGCGTTGACCTGGTATTCACTTATCTCAGCCTACACTAAGCCTAGATTTGTCAGTGTGTCTCCCTGTTGGTTTGTCTGACTTTTCATCTCTATGTATCACTCACTGTCACTGTCTCTTTGTATCTTTGTCTCTCATTGTCTCTGTCTGTTTGTATATGTCTCTTCACCCTGGTGAGTCTCTACAAATCTCCCTGGTTTGCACTGGGCCTGCCAGCTAACTGAGCCTCTCTCTGTGTCTGTCTCAGTCTCAGTCTCTCTCTCTCTCTCTCTCTCTCTCTCTCTCTCTCTCTCTCTCTCTCTCACTGTCTCACTCTCTCACACGCTCTCTGGCCTTTTCCGATTGCCTATGCAACCTGGGTTGATACCAGCTCTGGACTTGCTAAGAACTATTCTCAACCAAATCTGATCCTTTTGTCTATGTGTCTGTCTCGTTGTGTGTGTGTGTGTCTGTCTCTCTATCAGAGTACTGAAGAGCATGCTAAACCATTCTAAAATGACAAAATTAAGGTGTGAATGAAGGATCCAGGCATCTTGCTATCTGCCCATGACACCTGGAAGGGTGCAATCACACAGCCAGTATTGTCTTCAGGCCAGGGTTCCATGGGTACTAAGTCTGCAGGCATGGTTATAGTACCCCTTTAAAAGACAGATCCCCACCCACACCTGCTGTCTTATTCTCTCAATAAAGCCTTCCAATTCCTCTTTGCAATCTGCGACTTGCTCTTCCTCTGACACTCTTCATCTCTTCATCTGTCGCCCCCACTCAACTTCTCCAAACATGTCAGAATATCTAAAGTTGATGGACATTCTAAGTTTTGTGTTCCATTGCTCAGTGTTCCGAGGCTCCATTGAGTGGGACATCACAGAGATCTTTTTCTGTGGCTGACAAAAAGGTGAAACACCCCATCAGGTTGCTGTGTTTCCAAAAGATGAGGTCTGCCACCACATTCTTATTTGTGCCTTTGGGAGTTTCTTCCCTCCAGTGTTCAGACCCCTGTGTTGTCATAACTGTTCGGGCATTTTTTGTTCCACAATTGTTGATGAGTTAAGGCTGACTCCATCTTCTGAGATGTTGGGTACCAAGCCTTCTACAGCCACCTCCATCAGAATTACATCTTATCTTTAATGGAATCTAGCGGTTACTGTTATAGTGGAAAATCCATTTAAAGCCTTTTTGTGGGGGAATGTCAAATACCCTAAGAAGTACATCAATGGAATAAGAAAATGAAAGGAATCACATTACTGTAAAAAGGGTGAGTTTTCCATGGTTAGCTTCTTCGAGGAAGGTTTAAATTCCTTTTCTTAGATTAGATTGAAAGATCATTGGACTGCAGATACTTGGGTGCATAAGATGATGTCAGCAGCATGACAGAGTTCATTAGGTACAGACAGCATCCTCTAAGAGAATGTTGGTAGTCTGCCTCTGGAGGCTATATGCATTTATCCTAGCCTACACTAAGCCTTGGTCTGTCTATGTGTCTGTCTGTCTGTCTGTCTGTCTGTCTGTCTGTCTGTCTTTTTGTCTTTTCATTCTCTAACTCTCTATCTATCACTCACTGTCTCTGTCTCCGTCTCTTTGTATCTCTGTCTCTCACTGTCTGTTTCTCTATGTTTATGTCTCTACACAATGGGTGGGAGTGTATAATTCTACTTGCTTTCAATGTTTTTGCCTGCTACTCTAAGCCAAAGTCTCTCTGTGTGTGTGTGTCTCTCTCTCACACTCTCTCTCTGTCTCTGTCTGGTCCTCTGTTTTTGCCTCTGCACCCTGTGTGAATACCTGCAGCTGTACTTGTTCTCGACTGGTCTCCACTTAAACTGAGATTTTATCTGTCTGTTTCTCTCTCTCTCTCTCTCTCTCTCTCTCTCTCTCTCTCTCTGTGTGTGTGTGTGTGTGTGTGTGTGTGTGTGTGTGTGCATGTGTGTGTGTGTGTGTGTTTGTGGGACTGTCTTTGTCAGACTACTGAAGATCATGCTAAACCCCTCTACAATGACAAAATTATGTTGCTTATTTATTGTGTTAAAGATACCCTTCCCATTCCATAAAAAGAATGTTTTCAGCCAAATTGCTTCTATCATAAAGAGGCACCTGATGTATCTCCAATTTGTATTTTTGGTAAACCCAAAATATTCCTGTGAGTTCCAGGGAGCTGAATGGGACCCATCCAATCAGGTCCAAAGATGCACTCTAGATAAATAGTATTCATCCTCTCAATGATCCTTTATAGGGGAAATTCTTCTGTGTATATTTATCTTATTAAATAAGATAAATTGATAGTTAAATAAAGTACTTGCTTGGCCAATGAGACAGCAAGTTAGGCAGGACTAGGTGTCAAAGAGGATTCTGGGAAATGTAGTAGAGAAGTGGTGTTCTAGGCAGGAAGTGACATAGCAAGGGGACTCATATTTAAGAAGAGGAAAAAGGAAGTGTCGCTCTCTTTTCCCGTTCCTTCTCCATTGGCAGGATGTGATTCACCAGCAAGGAGGGATGCCAATAAGGCGTCCTATAAGATAAGTCTTATAAAATATATAGATGTATGATAATTGAGATTGAGCTAACAGATGAGAATCCTAGTCATTGGCCAAGCAACATGGTACCTAATACAAGTCTCTCTATGTATTTATTTGGGCCCTAACTCAGCGGGCGGCTGGCAGTGCGGCTCAGTGGCTTTTGGCGGAAAGTTTTATCGTAACAGATCCCAGATTTGTTTCCTCCTCATCTGGGATCTCTTTCTCGGGAACCACTCCCTCTTCTGAACACTCTCCCCTCTGATACCAGGGCTTCAGATGTATTTTCTTTTCTAAATTTCACCTCATTTCCTACACTGCTGACATCTGGCAAGATCTAGGAGGCCCGAGTGTGTGCTACACAGTCTGTACAAGGAAGGATCAACCAGATACTCCAGAATGTGGTAGTACCACAACGTTCCCATGTCCCCCAATGATGGTCAATTCCCCTACTTCAACAGGATGCAGTATTGAGAACTTGATATCCTTATTTCCAAACTGCCAAGTCTACCACCCTAACATTCAGTATTCAGGGAAAGTTGGAATGAAAGTTCCAGGCATCTGGCTGGCCTGTCCAAGGCACTGTGTATAATTCACTCATTCAGGCAGTACTTGTTCAGTCAAGGCTTCATGGGTACTAAGTTTGCTGGCAGGTTTAATGGACCCCTTTAAAAACAGATACCGACACACTCATGCTCTTTTATTCTATCTCTCTCACCCTATCAGTCTCTCTCCCTTTCTATCTTTCTCCATCTCTCTCTCCTTCTCACCTTCTACTCCCTCTCTGCTATCTGCTCTCTACTCTTCCTCTGACCCTCTTCGTCTCTTCTCATGTCTCCAGAACTCACTCTCTCCCACCCTGTCATAATCCCTAGGTTCACAGACTTTCTAAGGTTGGTGTTCCTTTGCTCAGGGATCAGTTTCCAAAGTGGGCTTTCCCTTCCACTTAAACAAAAGACCAACACGGGTGTTGTGAAATCCTGGGAGGGTCTCTCTCTGTGTATTCTCTCATTGCCCATGTTTGGGTGAGTGGGAAACTGCAGAGATCATTTTCTCAGACTGACCAAAAGTTGAGACACCCCTTCAGGCAGGTGTGAATCCCAAAGATGAGGTCCAACACCACATTTGCTGAATCATTTATGTTTTCAGCATTATGTCTTTGGCAGATTCTTTCCTCTACTTTTTGGACCCTGTGTTGACTTCAATGTTCAGGCATTTTGTTCTGCCCTTGTCCATGAGTTTGTGCTGAATCTTAGTTCTGAGATCAGGCATACCAAGCTTTCCTCGGACTCCCTCCTGGGAAATACATCTTGTGATTAAGGAATACTTCCATTTACTGTTACCAAGGAAAATTTGTTCAAATGCCTTTTCTGCGGAATGTCATATTCCCTAATGTGCATCAATGGACTAAGAAATGAAAAGACACACATTACTGAACAGAATTTTGTTTTGCATGGTAACTTCCTTCAGGAAAGTTTGAATTCCATTTCTTAGATTAGATTGTAGCATCATGGGACTGCAGCTACTTCGGGTCTTGAAATGAAGTCAGCAGCATGGCAGAGTTCATAATGCAAAGAGAGCACCTCCATGTATGTGTTGGGACCTTCCCCTCTACCTGGTATTCACTTATCTCAGCCTACACTAAGCTTTGTTTGTCTGTGTGTGTCTCTGTCTGTCTGAATTTTCAGTCCCTAACTCTCTACCACACATGGTCTCTGCCTATGTGTATCTCTGTCTCTGTCTGTATATGTCTATTCACCCTGGTTAGCATCTACAACAGTACGTGTTTTGCACTGGGGCTACCTGCTACTCTGAGGCTCTCTCTCTCTGTTTGTCTGTCGGTATGTGTCTCCCTTGCTGTGTTTGTGTTGCCTCTCTGTCAGTGTACTGAAGACCATGCTAAACCACTATAAAATGTCAAAATTAAGGTGCATTTTTATTGTCCTAAAGATAACCTTCTCTTTCCTAAATGTGAATGTTTACAGCCAACTTGCTTCTATCAAACTAAGGCAGCTGATGAGTCTGCAATTTATGTTTTAGGCAATCCCAATGTTTTCCTGTAAGTTCCAGAGAGCTTAATCGGACCCATGCAACAAGGTCCAAAGATGCACTGCTGATAAATAGTATTGCCTCACAATGATCCAATATTCCTGTCCTCCTCATCTTCGACCTTCCCTAGGAAACCCTCTGTCATCTGACCATACATACCTCTGACACCAGGACTTCAGAAATATTTTTTCTAATCTTAACCTCATCTCCTACACTGTTGACATCTCCTGAAGCTTAGGATGTCCCAGAAAATGCCACACTCTCTGGAAATTCATGGAGCAATAAGTTATTCCAGGATATGTTAGTAACCCACATTTCTCAGGTCCCTCAAAGACAGTCAGGGTCCCTTTATCAAAAGGAAGCAGTCTTGAAACCTCGACATCTTTATTCACTAAGTCACAGTATCTAACACCCCACATTTCACTAATCATTGAAGGTAGGAATGAAAATTCCTGGCATCAGGCTGCCTGCCCAAGACAACTGTAAGGTTGCACTCACTCAGCCAGTAGTCTGTTCAGTCCAGTCTTCGACGGGTATTAAGTCTGCAGGCAGGTTTAATGGATCCCTTTATAAGTCAGATCCGGACCCAATCGTGCTGTCTTATTCTCTCTCTGTCACCTTCCAATTCCTCTCTGTAATCTGCTATCTGGTATCTTCCTCTGACCCTCTTCATTTCTTCTCCTGTCTCCCCCACTCACCCTCTCAAACTATGTCAGAAAATCTTAAGTTAATGGACAGTCTAAGATTCGTGTTCCATTGCTCAGGGTTCTGTCTCCATAGAGAGCTTTCCGCTTCTACATAAACAAATGACCAACTCTGGAGCTGTGAATGCCATGGAGACTCTTTCTCTGTGAACTCTCTCCATACCCAGGCTCGGTTGATCAGGGCCTCACAGAGATCTTTTTCTTGGACTAACCAAATGGTGAAACAATTGGATGCATGAGATGATGTCATCAAAAGGTGGAGTTCATTAAGAAGAGACAGCAGGAGTATTTTGGGAGCCTGCCTCTAGACTTGGTATGCACTTATCTAAGCCTACACTAAGCCTTGGCCTGTTTGTGTGTCTGTCTGTCTTTTAGTCTGTCATATCATTCTCTAACGCTGTCTCTAGCACTCACTCTGGCTGTGTTTATCTCTGTTTCTCACTGTGTCTCTCTCTGTGTATGTCTCTACACCCTGGATTGGAGTCTTTAATTCTACCTACTTTGCATTGTGCCTGCATGGTACAGTAAACCAATGCAATTCTCATGCTCTTTTATTCTGTCTCTCTTTCCCTCTCTGTCTGTCTGTCTCTCTTTGTATGGTCCTCTGTATTTGCCTCTGCACCCTGGGTGAATACCTGCAGCAGTACTTTTTCTGTACTGGACTCCTACTAATGTGGGATTTTATCTGTCTGTTTGTATCTCTCTCTCTCTCTCTCTCTCTCTCTCTCTCTCTCTCTCTCTCTCTCTGTGTGTGTGTGTGTGTGCGTGTGTACGTGTGTGTGTGTGTGTGTGTGTGTGTGTGTGTGTGTCTTTCTCTCTGTCCAAGAACTGAAGAGCATGCTACACAACTCTACAATGGCAAACATATAGTGTTTTTTTTATTGTCCTAAATATACTCTTCCCATTCCAAAATGAGAATGCTTTCAGCCAAGTTGCTTCTATCATAAAGAGGAGTTGATGAGTTTCAAATTTATGTTTTTCACAAAGCCGAAATATTCCTTTAAATTCCAGGGAGCTGAAAGGTGCCCATGCAAACAGGTCCAAATATTCACTCCTGATAAATAGTATTCAGACTCTCCATGATCCCATATCGCTTCCTCCTAATCTGGGACCTCTCTCTCTCTCTCAGGATCTACTCCCTCATCTGACCATCATTCCCCCTGACACCAGGCCTTCTGAATATTTTTTTCCAAAATTACCTCTTCTCCTACACTGGTCACATCTATAGTTATAAAGTTGCCAAGAAACTTTTCTATAGTCAAGGTGTTTGCACTCTTTGACCTTGGAAGAAAAATTCGTTGCTCCCTTTGTTATCGGTGGAAAAATGAAGAATGTAAGTATATAGGATTTCTGAGAAGGAGTTGAGCTATGTATATCAGACACACTCTTTTAAAAACGTGGAATTTATACTCCCTTCTGACATAGGGAAAATCTGAAACATTTTCAGCAGACATTTCCAAACCATGTGAAATTCAGTTCAATATAGTCCTAGAACATTCTCCTTAGATTCCCAGTCTTCTGTTTGATATGGCATATTCATATCTAGAGTTCATCTGCAAGAGATATGTCAACACTTGTAGGATTCTTGAAAATTTTCTTTGTCTGTTACCAGATAATTTGCAGTTACACTTGGGTTTAGCCAACTTAACAGATCTTTGGTGCAATGATGAAAACTCAGTTTCTACTGACTGAATTGAATGAACAAGTCTCTGTTTGCTCTCTTTGTTTTCTCTTATATGCCACTATAGTGAATAATGTTTCTCAGTACGTAGGCACATCAATGTTCCTAGGCTCAGAAAAGGGAAATATAAGGGCTCCTTGAGGCAAATGAATAAATTCTAACTCCTGTCTTACATTTGGTGAAAAAAAAGTTTCAGAGGGCAGTGCATCTCCAATGGTGTTGTTGTAAGTTTGAATACAACAATTTGCCCTGTAAGGAAGAGCACAATCCAGGAAAATACTTGTCATAATTGAATTCCTTAAAGTATAGAAAATGTCTGTCTCTGGCAACTACACTGAAGGAATGAGCAAAATCTTCACATTCTTCTCAGAATTTGGATGTACATTCTTGGGCCTAGGTTCTCAAAATTATAAATATCGTTAGAGATGTTATCAGGAATAAAATGAACTTCCGAATTTTGATGAAATCTTATCAGTAAATGGCCTTGTTTTCAATCTAGCTTTTCTATATTCTTGTGATGGCTCTTTAAATTAGTGTTACCAAAATTTCTCTTGGAAAATGGTATACATAAGGGCTACCATGCACAGAGGGAGAAGGTCTCAATCACTGTTAGTTTTCCTTGGAAACCTTGTAGAACTAGGGCTAGCATGAATGAAAGAAGATATTGTATCGTCTTTTAGTGATAGTGGTTTATTCACCATTTAGTGTGTAGAAACACATTAGTACACACATGGTATGATATGTAGCTTACTTCTTATTATGGAAGATATTATATCTTCCAATATAATAGAGATAATTAAAGTCTGAATTCCCCCCTAGAATATGGAGACCTGCCTGCCACTCTTAGTCCACTCCTGAAAATCTGGTGCTATGCTCCTGTTGTTAGCAGAAATAACTTAATTTCAACATATGAGAATTTTCCTAGTATATATTACTTTAGTAGGTTAGTTATGATGACTTTAAGTCTAGGTCTTATCTTTGTACCTGTTTTCACAGAATGAGAAACTTACAGAACCTTGAAGATCTTATTTCATTTCTTCTTTCTCAAAATGGTGAGGTCCTATACTATTATTGTCATGCACTCACGTGTATCTCATTAGAGCAGGAATTTAATAGTCCCTGTTGAGAATGAATAGATATTCCAAGAATCCTTGTTTGGAGGGGAATATACAAATCTTTGTTCTACTTAATATGAAGTTTTGAGTCCTCTGACATGAAAGTTACATGTCTCACCTTATTTCCCTTCACTGGATAGATCTCAGATACCCCTGATTAATGATTTGTATCTCTTGTCTCCTGTTAATAATGCAAACATCTAATTCCCAACATGATTTTGTCTGAAACTCACTTTGGTCTTTATGGAATGTCCAAGACCATGTGAATCAAGATAGGTATGTCACATTGTATGTTGATTTACTGAGGAAAGTCCGAAGCCCTTAGTTCCCAGTGTGCATTTCTCAGTAAATTGCTGTGGCAATTAGAACGTTAGATTGTGTCCTGTAACTGGCTTAGGTTTATTTATCAAAACATTTGCTATGATTAAATGTGTCTCCTTATGACAGATTATAAGTATATAATAAATTTAAAGGGAAATATGTATCTGTGCACTTCTTAGGGCATTAGTTCTAAAGATATATTTCTCATAGCTTATTTAGTCATGCAAATGCCTTTTAGCTATCATCTGGTAAAGGGGCTTATATGGAACATTTGCTGCATGTGAATAGGTCTGAAGCATTCTAGTTCTATGAGGTCTGATTGAAGCCATACTGTTCTGAAGGAAATATTTTGATGCTCCCTTGATGACGATCTACCTGTTTGCATCTCTTCAGTGTACTTTGTAATGTATTGTTACCAGAGTACTAGAAATAGAATGGAAAGCAACATCTTCATAGGAAGGGAGACGTTGAAAATTACTGTATGCCAGTATGGTCATTTTGAAAGGTCCCTGGGTAAGCTTCAAAGGCCCAAAAGAATCAGTGACAGTGATCCACAATCCAACATATAGGTGTGGGACAATTTAGAACCCATATATCACATGTATAATTTGTAAAATGTCTTTAGTTTAGAGGAAAGTTATCTATGCTTGATGTGAGGATGAAGGAATGTCTAGTGACTCAGATGTGCCTAGAATAAAGTTTAAGTAGCTTTCATAAAATATGTTGGTTTTGATGACTTCATCAGGTATTAGGACTTAGCTGGGAATTTGTGGGCCATAGGTTTTCTAGTCTAATCCATTTTAATCAGTATGTGGAGGCTTCATTCGGTCCGGGTTTTCTGTTCCCATATGCTTCTCCTAATAGAAGAACACATGGGGCCAATATTGTAGGAGGGAGAATGGGTCAGCTACTCTACCTGGGATAACACATGTCTGAAATTCTGGTCTTCAGGTATGGACAAAAATACAAAAATTTGAGTGAATTAAAACGCCAAAAGATCTCCGGGTAAAGCAAAATGTTTGCACATTACCCTCCAAGGAGAGTCATCACCATGAATGCCCCTCTCACTTGTGGTATGTGCTAGGACCTCTCCAAAGAGTTAACCTGTGCCTGTAATGAAGATGAAGGAAAGACCTCAGAAAAAAGAATGCCCAAAAGAAATGAAAAAGGCCCATCCATCAGATGTGTTAAATGTTAGTGTTTCCTCAGCTTTTAAGGAAGCAGAAGGAGTTTCTGGGTCAATGATTTTCTGGTATAAGCCATGGTAAACTGGTGATGATCCATTGAGTCTTACTTAAGAGGATGACAACATTGGGTCACATTTGTAAGAGGGCAAATGTGTCAGCTATTCTTTGTGTGAAGGCATATGTACAAGCATCCCGTCTACAGGAATGTAAAGGGTTATAGACCCTTGAATGAAGTGCAAAGGCTGATCTGAATGAAGGTGAGATGAATGAAGAGCAAAATAGGTTCACTGAGGACTCTATAGGGGAGTTATAAGTAATTTAAACATGGAAGATATAAGACCCTATCAGGTAGACTACGAACTAATATGGGCCTCTTCTGAGTATGTAGGAATGTCAGTTCTCATGGTAATACCAATGTACCATTCATCAGTTACTCTAGTTTTTAGCCCTCCCTCAACTTTAATGCATTGAAAGTAGTTTGTGTGTCATAGGAATGCTGTGCAGTGCAATTGTGATCTTGATGTGATCTACTGCAGCTCCTTTCTGAATGCTGATTTCCAGGTTTTATCGTCTTCTCCAAGAGATGGAATGCCTGGTTGCTATTTTGTAAGAGGGAGAATTAGTGATCACTTCCCGTGTAGATGGCATGTGTGTGTATGTTCACTCTGCAGGATACTGTTAGAGGCCTTTGAGTGAGCTGAAAGGGCAGAAGAGATCCAGAGTCACAGGAAAATAGTTCCACAGGACCTTCTCAATGTGAGGGATAATTCAAACTCCCTCAGTTACGGACTCTGCTTATTCCTCACCAGTAGAGAGGGAAATATCCTGTGACTGTTCTGAGAATATGGGAAGTTCTGGAGACACAGATGTTCCTAGAACAATTTTAAAGTCCCATTTATCTTTTGTATTGCATTTCAGGCCTCCCTTCACTGTTATGACATTGCTGGGAGTCTTTGGATTTCTGGCCTTAGTAATTGGCATCAGAATGTGATCTATTCAGGCTTCTTTGTGCAGGGGCTTCCTGTTGAATTTTATTTCTCATACAAGAGGAGGCCCTGGGGTCAACTTTTATAGAGGACATCTTCCACCCGAGAGGGCATATGTGTGAAAGTCCAATCTACAGTTATTGACGGTGTTGTTAGTCTTTGGTTGAAAAGCAAAGGCTGTACAGAGTCAGGGACAGCAAAATTGGTTCAGAGTACTCAATGAAGAAGAGGCATTATCATGAATTTCTTGCACAAATAATGAGGATTCTAAGGCCCCTCTAGTAGATCTGGAAGTAACCTGGGCCTCTTCTCAGGATTCTGGAATTTTTGGAGAATCATGTGATCTATTATAATATCAGTATCCCATTTATCAGAAGTGTTTTGTGTTAGGACTCCCTCAGCCCTTAAGGCAGTGCAAGGAGTCTGTTGGTTATATTTTGCAACTCTAGGCCATTTAATCTGGTTTTGATTTACTTAGACTTCCTTGAGCTGTAGTATCCTGATTCATATTCCTTATCCTAGAACAGGAACCCCTCGTCTGTACTTTGTAAGTGGGAGATTGAGTGATATTTTCATCCGGGTAAGGCAAAAGTTTGCATGTTCAATCTGATGGAATGGATAGTTTTACAGGACCTTCAGTGAACTGCAAGGGCTTAAAATAACCAGGGCCAGAGAAATATGGATCCAGATACCTCTCCGATGGTGAGGAATTTTCTAAATAAACTCCAACACATTTGGACTGTGTTTGAGCTTTGACAGTAGAGATGGTAGTAATCTGTTACTGTTCTGAGAATAATGGAAGCATTAGACACGCAGATGTTCCAAGAACAATGTCAAAGTCCCAATCATCTTTTTTGTTGGATGTTAGGCCTTCCTCAACAGTTAAAGCAGAAGTAGAAGGTTTAGATTCATTGGATTTCTGCTGTAAGGAATTAGCATCAGGATGTGATCTGTTGAGTCTTCCTTGCTCTGTGTCTGACTGTTGAACTGGTTTTCATACAAGTGGATGGGTCCTTTCTGAAAGAGGAAGAAGTTGTCAACACTTCCACCTGAGAGGAACAATGCATGAGATTGCAATCTACAGGAATGGACAATTTTGTAGGCCCTTGAATGAAATACAATTGCTGAGAAAAATCAGTGACAGAGCAAAATTGGTTTAGCAAAAATTCTGCAGGGGAGTCCTCAGCCAGAACTCCTCCCTCACATGTAAATGATGTTCAGGCCCCTCCAGGAGAGCTGAAAGTAACTTGGTCCTCTTCTGAGGATGAAGGAAACTCTGGACACTCTGATCTCCCCATAGTAATGCCAATAATCCTTTCATCAGATATGCAAAATTTTAGGGCTCCCACAGCTCTAAAGGCAGTGCAGGGATTTTGTGGGTCATAGGATAGCTGTGCAATGCCACTTTGATCTGTATGTGATCTACTGATTCTTCCTTCTATTGTGGTTTCCTGTTTCAATCTGCTTCTCCTAGAGGAGGAACAACTGGAACCCACTTTGTAAGAGGGAGATTGTATGAGCTCTTCCTCCAGGAAAGGCATATATGCATATGTACAGTCTGCTGGAATGGTTAGTGTTATCGGCCCTGGAGTGAACTGACATTGCAGAATCGGTCCATGGCCAAGGCAAAATGGTTCCACAGAACCCTGTGAAGGTTAGAGATCATCTATAGCATCTCCTTGACTTGTGGAATGTGTTTGGGCTTTGCCAGTAAAAATGGACGTAACCTGTGCCTTTTCTGATAATGAAGGAGATTTAGAAACACAGATGTACCAAGAACAATATCAAAGTCCCATTCATCTTTTGTGTTGAATTTTAGGCCTCCCTCAGATGTCAAAGGAGATGTCCGAGATTCTGGGTCATCTGCATGAGCAAACATAACCAGAATGTGATCTATTGAGTCTTCTTGTACTGTGGTTGTCTGGTGAGTTCTGATTTTCATACATCAGGATGGCATGGGGTCCTCTTTGAAAGAGGAAGAAGCTTTCAACTCCTCCACCTGAGTGGATCTATGTGTGAAATTCCAGTCTACAGGAAGGGACAGTGATATAGGCCCTTGAGTAACTGCAAGGACTGACGAGATTCAGATAAAGTGCACCATTCACCCATCAACCCCTCTGCAGTGGAGTCTTCAGCCAGAACTTCTCTCACACTTGTGCATGGTGTTAAGGCCCCTCCCAGAGACCTGGAAGTAATCTGGCCCTCTACTGAGGAAGAAGGAATGTCGGCCCCTATGGTATTACCAATATCCCATTCAGCAGTTGTGCTAGGATTTAGATCTCCTTCAGCTCTTAATTCAATGCATGTAGTTTGTGGGTCATAGGATTGCTGTGAAATGCCATTGTGATTTGCTTTTGATCAACTGAGTCTTCCTTCTACAGTAGTTACCTCTTTCAATCAGCTTCTCCTAGAGAAGGAACATCTGGAACCCAATTTGTATAAGGAAGAATGTGTGATCTCTTCCACTGGGAAGGACACATATGTGTATGCCCAGGCTACAGGAATAGATAGTTGTATAGGCACTTGAGTGATCTGAAAGTGCGGAGTAGATTCACGGGATAGAGTAAAATGGTTTTTGAGACCTCTCTGAAGGTGAGGGATTATCCAAAATTCCATCAATCCTTGACTGTGTTTGGTCTCCATCAATAGAGATGGAAGCAACCTGTGTCTGTTCTGAGAATACAGGAAAGTATAGAGACCCAGATGTACCAAGAATAATGTCAATGTCGCACTCATCCTTTATATTGGATGTTAGGACACACTCAACTGTTAAGGCTTTGGTGGAAGTTTGTTGGTCATAAGATTTCTGGCATGAGCAACAGCCATCAGGATGTGATCGATTCAGGCATTCTTGTGCAATGGCTGCCTGCTAAATTTTGGAATTCATAGAAGAGCATGGCCTAAGGTCCTCTTTTATAGAGGGGGAATGTGTCAGCTCTTTTTCTAGAGAGGGCATATTTGTAAAAATCCACTCTACATGTATGGATTGTTGTTCTTCTTTTATTGAACTGTGGATGTTGAAATGAATGAGGACCTGAGCAAAATCCTTCCTCAGGAACATCTGGAAGTGTGGAATAATCCAGAACTCTTCCTTCCATTGTGGACGATGCTAAGGCCTTTCCATTCGATCTGGAATCTACTTGGACTTTTTCAGAGAATGTAGTAGCTTCTGGAGATTCAGATGTTGCCATTAAAATATCAGTGTCTCATTCATCATAAGCGCTTGCTGTTAAGACTCCCTGATCTCTTAAGGCAGAGCTTGGTGTTTGTGGATCATATTTTTGAAACTCTTAGTTGTGCAAAACCAGGTTGTGTCCTAGTTTTGATCTATTGAGGTTTCATTGTGTGGTGGTTTCCTGTGTGAATCTGCTTCTCCTACAGCACGAACCCCTGGACCTCACTTTGTAAGAGGGAGAGTGGGGTAGGGCATAGGTGTGTATGTCCAATCTGCTGGAATGGGTAGTTTTATATGTCCTTTAGTGAACTTCAAGGGCCGAGAAGAACAAGCACCACAGGAAAATACTTCCTGACATCTCTCTGAATGTGAGCGATTTTCAAGAACACGGACCTCACAGATGGAATAAGCTTGTCCTTTGCCAGTAGAGATGGAAATAACCTGTGTCTGTTCTGAGAATAAAGGAAGCTTTTGGGACCCAGATGTACCAAGTACAACGCCAAATTGCCATTCATATTTTATATTGGATGTTAGTCCTTCCTCATCTATTAAGACATTTGTGGGAGTTGGGGCTCATTTAATTTCTTCCCTGAGCAATTGTCATTATTTTGTGATCTACTTAGTCTTTATTGTTCAGTGTCTACCTGTTGAATTCTGGATTTCATGGAAGAGGTTTTGTTAGGGTCATCTTTTAAACAAGGAACAAGTGTCAGCTTTTTCACCTCAGAAGTCAATTGTCTGAATGTTCAATCTTCAGGCATGGAAAGTGCTGTTGGTCTTTGATTGAACTAAAGGCTGAAAAGAGTAAGGCACACAGCAATATATGTTCACAGGTTCCTCTGTAGGGGAGGCATCATCCAGAATTCCTCCCTCAGAGGTAGATGATCCTATGGCCCATCCGGTAGAGCTGGCATTAACCTGGGCATCTTCTAAGGAAGAAGAAATATCTGGAGAATCAAATGTCTCCATTATAATATTTGTGTCTCATTCATCAGAAGTATTCATTGTTAGGACTCACTCACCTCTTAATGCAGGGCAGGAGTTTGTTATTCATATTTTGGCAAAACTATGGCATTGTGTTCTGGTTTGGATCCACTGAGCACTCCTTGTGCTGTATTTTCCTGATTCAATCTGCTTCTCCTAGATGAGGAAATCCTATTCCCCACTTTGTAAGAGTTTGTATGAGTGATCTCTTCCTCTGGGTAGGGCATATATTTGCATGTCCAGTCTGCAGCAATGGATAGTGTTACAGGGCCTTGAGTGAACTGCAAGGGCTCAAAAGAACAAGGGGTAAAGTAAAATTTATTCACAGACTTGTCTGCAGGTGAGCGATCATCCAAAACTCCTCATTCATTTGTGGGTGGTACAAGAGATCCACCAGTATCTGCCTTTATATTCTTGTGAGAATGGGGATTCTCTTTATTGAATGGCAAACTTTTTAATGTTTTAATTGATGTAAAATTATTGGTCAGTCCCGTATTTGCAGAAGGAAATTGCTTAGAAGCATTTTGTTCCAGATTTTTAGAATTTGGACATGATTTGTCTCTGTGAGATTGCCTAAGTTTTCTTTATGGACTAAGGGAAAGTTTTGGTCTCCTTTACTACAAGAACAATAGATGAGACCCTGTTCTGGAGAAGGGACTCTTATGGGTTTGTCTTCCAGATATTTGGAATATCTCTGCATCCAATGGAGAGAGGCAGAGGTGATCCTAGACGCTGAAACAGATTTTGAAGATGGAGCAGTTTTCAGGGACTTATGAATAGATGGGGAATTTACCTGTCCACTTTGATCAGAGGAAAGTGGTACAGTTTGTGCTGCAAAATTCCCTGTGGTCTTTTCTTTGGAATTCCTTAGGATATGTCCTGAAGACCTTACTGAGCCTCTTAGCAGATTAATAAGGAGTTAGTTTTGAATATGTTTGTGCAGCATACAACTTCATGATAATAATAGTAGCACAGACATACAGATCAACAATTCAGTACTGGGGCATCCTGATACTGAGAGGATTGTGTAATGCAAAAGACATAGTTAACAAGACAAGACAGCCACCCACAGAATGGGAAAAGAATTTCACCCACCCCACATCTATCCAAGGGCTGATTTGTAAAATATACAAAGAAATGTAGAAACTAGTAACCAAAACACCAAGTAATCCAATTAGAATGTGGGGTACAGAACTAAATAGAAAAGACACAACAGGGTTCTACTTCTTGTGGAAGAGGAAATCTACTAACAAAAGATTGGATCAGGTCCTTCATGGATTATATTTATTGAGATTAGGTACCCTCATATTGGTTAACAGTTTCATTTGCTTGGAAATGCCCAAACCTTTTGTCAGAGGCTCATTCGGGAAATGAGCCACTATTATATGGTGACAATAAAAGATGCAAAATGGAAGATACATTAGGAAATTAAATTCCCCAAGTACAAAACTTCATCACAATTGCTCACTGCTTCTTGGGCCCATGATATGGGGAGAGAGATTACTGTCACAGTTGCCAGGAAACACTTATGATCTGTCTGTCACAATGTGTTTCATCTACAAATAGTAAACCAACCACTCCCACTCATCACCTCACAATTTATCTTCCTGGACTTAGGCAGAAAGAACAAATCTCTTTCTGGCTTTAACTATTTTTATTTCAACTGCCGCACAGTATTCTACTAAGTCTTCAGTCCAGGACACATGTATGTAAATGCATCATTATACCATTCCAGTTGATTTATGAACACTTAGATGTAGCCCATATGCTGCAGTTCCCAAAATGGATACAAACTCATGTTTTTTGTACTTTTTGATAAGGTTTAAGGCTTCCGGGTGTTTCTCTCATACATTCTGGTACATTTGTAGCTTTACTTTTTTATCTTTTTTCTCCATTTTTTAATTTAAATTAGAAACAATATTGTTTTACATGTGAATCCCAGTTCCCTCTACCTCCCCTACTCCCCTGCACCATCTAAATCCCTACCTATCCCATATCATTTCTGCTACCCTGTGCGAGTGAGGTCTTTCCCAGTGGGGGGTCTTAAAAGTCTGTCTTATCTTTTGTGATAGGGCCTATGCTCTCTCCCGCAGTCTAGACTTAGGGAATATCCCTCTACGTGAAATGGGCTACCAGATTCCATTCCTAAGCTAAGGATATGTGCTGATCTGCTATAAGATGCCAGAGAGATGTCTGAAGATTCCTCATTGACACCTGCTTTCATAGGTTCTGGATGAGTTCCATGCTGGATTCTCATGGATCAGCCTGGGGGAAAAGTGCTACTCCATGTTCAGATGAGCTTTGTTTCACCAGCCTGATATTGGCCCCTTTGTTCTTCACTCCTTCTCTGCAACCTGATTCCAGTACGGTCTAGTGATTAGCTCTGTGTATCTCTTTCTACTTGCATAAGATGCTGAAGGAAGTCTCTATGATGGCATATATGTGATCTGTCTCCTTATCAGGGGAGGGCATTTAAGGTAGCTTCTTCATTGTTGCTTAGATGCTTATTTGGTGTCATCCTTGTAGATCTTCAGACTTTTCCCTATTGCCTGATTATTCTTAAACCTGTACTGGCTCCCTATCTGATGGCAACTCTTATTTTTCTCTCCTCTATTCTTCCCCCTACACAACCAGTAGCTTCTGTAACAACACAGTCAGCAATACAAATAATCAGCACACAGAATGGGGAAAGTATCCACCAACCCCATAGGAAACAGAAATCCCATATCCAGAATTTACAGAGAACTCAAGAAGCTACTTGCCAAAACAACAAATAATCCAATAAAAAAGTGGCATACAGTGGTAAATAAAGAATTCCCAATAAAGGAATCTAAATTGGCTGAAATACACATAAAAATGAGGTCGACATCCTTAACCATCAGGCAAATTCAAATTTAAACAATGTTTTTGATTTTAATAAGGATGTTATATTTGAAAATTTTTAATAATGGAAAGAGTATTCAGTGGTAAAATGGAGGTCTTTTTCCACTCAAACAGATGGGGGAATATAATATTGACATAATAATCTAAAATTTATTCAAAACTAGCTTCTCACAATAACAGTGTTTGGACTCATTTCAAGAGTAGAGGCAAGAATAACCCAGACCATTTGTGATCCCAGGGTGGAGAGGTTCTAGAGATGCCCAAAGCATCACAGGACACACAATGTTACTCTTTGTAGGTGAGATCTCAGTTCTATATAGAGAATGTATGAAGGGGGCACAGAAACATTCCCCCTTGTATATTGACTCATAGAGAATCTGGCTTGTTATAATTTGCTTTCCTGCTAATTCTGCCCACAAATTGATCTTGGTGCTCTGCTATTTTCTTTCGCTTGTTAAACAAGTTTGGCGTTATTCACACCTGCACTGGAATCTGTACTCTTCACTGTCATCCATAGTCTTTAAACCACCATAGGCTATAATGACAGAAAACTCACCTCAATACATGATGATGTCTAAGGATATATAATAGATATTCCTTTGGGGAGAGTAAAATATCCAACTATAACACTGCATTTCAGCTTCATGTGGCTTCTTGGACTGACCATATCCACAATGTTTGGAAAATGACATATGCCTTGGGAAAGAGGCAAACACACGTAAACAGTGAATATAAGGCATAAAATTGACACCCATGCTCACATATATTCCATTGTAAAGCACCAAGAAGTGATTCTTTTCTCTAAATTTTTTATAGATCTGTTTGGGGAATATATTATGTTACTCAAGAAGAAGTTTCCATTTGATAAGTCATGAGCCTAAAGAGGCAACTGGATTAATTTTGAGATTTTTGGTGTCTTACCTGAAATAATATTACACATTCTTTGGCAGAAGACACTATATATTCTTTGTATATAAACTTCATTTTAAGAAACCATTGTTGTTATCAATGTCCTTGAATCATGTGGACAAGCTTGGGGTTCTCCACAGATTATTTAATGTCAAATATCTGAAAAGATTATTTATCTCTATATAATGAGACAACAGTCTTACCTGTTCTCACTAAAAATAAATATCTATACAGAGAATGGTGTTTTATGTTTTCTGATCATTGGACTATAAAGTGTGTTGTTAATCTAGGTTCTTTTTAATTTGTGTCAGTATCTGATTTGTACATGTGATCACATTGTTCATTCTTTGAAATTTGGATAGCTCTAATACAGGATATAGCATCCTAGATTATAATATGTATGTATGACTTTGGGAAACTTTCTGAATTTTTTGAGGTGTAGATGGATTTCTCCCTACTTGCCATTTCCTCAAACACTATTCTAAAATATTAGCTGTCTATGTGCTACCCATTATTCTACCTGTGATCAGAGAGTATCTAAGAAAATGATGGATACCAGACTTTGAAAATTTTGACCTGACAAATCTTGCAGTGATTTTATCTATGATTGAGAGATATTCTGTCCAAGTGTAAATGAATCAAATACATTACATTACATGTTTTCTAGCTAGATAAGCCAAAATTCAGTTGAAACTTGCAAGGGAACCTCTTCATCTTTCACGGGTATAAACAATTGTTCATTACATCATGGATATCTCTCCTACTAATATTCTCACTAAGAAAATATACTGACTTAATCTTCTTACTTCTACATTTCCACTATGACAACTAGTTGCTTATATGAAAATCAAGCTGCAAAGTTCATACTGTTTTCTATTCAAAGTGAGGGTAATATTAATTTGAATTTATATACTGCGACATGAAATGGTCTGTGATAAAATTTTTCAGGTTTTTTAAATGGACATTTTGCAGGAGAAAATAAAGGAAAGGATGGAAGACAGAATGAAAGAAGGGAGTAATAACTAAAATAAAAAGACAAAAAGAAAAAGAAAATTTAAAATGAATAATAACGGAATAATATTAAAGGTAAAGGCTATAAAGTGATTGGGAAAAGACAGGTAGGAAATTAGAAGCACATAAGGATAAAATAAATGAAACTAGAACGGAAAAGTGAGAAGGTAATGATTATGATTTCAGTAGTGTACATTCTAATTAGTTTAATTTAGATTATATAACAATAACTAATGGTAAAGGGGCCATGAGTATGCTAAAGAAAAGTCGTAAGTGATAGTCTTCATACATGCAATTAAGATTTTATTATAGTATAATTTAATCAAGTAAGGTGTATATCACACAAAATATTGTTTTATTCCACTAAGAAGACCATTTCTTTCATGTTCATCAAGACCATTATTTCTTTTATAAAATTCTCTAGGTTTAATTCATCCGGGGTTTACCTTCATGCACATTGCCACAGACATTGTTGGATAGTTTTGCTAGTTTTTGAGATTACACTATTTAAAGTTATATGAAAATGGAAAGGACACAATATAAATTGAATGTTTGGGAGTCCCCCTATCAAGCAGAAATGACAATCAAATCATAACCTTAACAGTGAAAACATAGCAAACACCAAGTAGATCAAAATTATCCCCTCAACTTTAACGGTAGTGAAAGAATAGTCAGGATAGGTTGTGTCCCCTGGATATGTGGCATGGTTTGATATAAAGAGCCAATGAATAAGTAGGGAAAATGAAGGGCACTCCATAAAATTTGAATCTCTCTTTAGAATTCTGGATTGTCTGTTTTCCACAAAGCATGAAGTAAAAATCTCCTGGAATGGTCCCAACTTACCCAGACACCAGGAATATGTAGACTCCAGGAATAATACATCTTATTTCTTGCTTTACATGGCCACTATTCAAGTGTGAGAGTGTGACTTTTAATACTTCACATTAAAGGATTCTAGATCCCAGTATGCCTTGGGATTGTACAGATTCCATCAGGGCCTCTATTTTTAAATATCATTGAATTCAGTAGATGAAACAAACTTGACCATGTCTGTGGAATGTAGACTCTAAAACAGACTTGTGTAGTCCTTAAAATAGATTAAGTAGGACAGATATATCATTAGAGAAAAACACCTTCCTCATTATTCTTAATCCATTTTAAGATATAGCTTGAAGCGAGGGTTGGCGGCACACATTTTTATTCCCAGAACTAGAGAGTGAGAGGCAGTTGGATCTCTGTTAGTTGGAGACAAGTTAAAGTGGGAAATTACCAATACAGAGCCAAGTAGAAATATAAGGGCATTTAATAGCGAAAAGCCTTACTTACAGAGTGACCTAGCCAGCCAGCCCAGCTGCAGTCTGTGCAGCAAGGCAAAAGGGTGAAAACTGAAAGGTAAACCCAGCCAACTGAAACTCTTACTCTAAGTCACCATGACCCTGCCCTCACAGGTATGGTAAGGCAGACCCGCAGCCAGCCCCTACACAGGTGGGGCTACAGGTTCCCTTACAATTCACCGTTTAGTCTAAAAGAAGATTAAATTTTAACAGTGTAAAGTATCCAAAATTAACAATCATAAATGTGAAATATAAGAAAAACAATCTGCTGTTGTCACATCCTAACTATCTATTTTAATTAAACCCTAAAGTCTTCTGAAAGAGGTGTCCACGACAGAACACCTCCTTCCAATCCCAACCATCAACAATAGGAAGCTATCTCTAACTAGGTATATACAATATCCTAAATGACAACAATGGGGAAAGGGGGCATAGCATCCTAGAAGTTATTTTCTGCTGAATTGGGACAATGATAGAATGTGGGGTCCTGTAGGAAGAAAATGTTAATATAGTGAAGGTCTTGAATGGATTGTGTCCAGTCCATGTTAGATGGGATTCGCTTGATTGAAGATCTTGCTTGAAATCCTCAATTTGATTGAAGTCTATACCCGAAGCTCTGGTGGCTGTGTCAGTTGAAATGGAGCAAGTTGGATCCAGTGCAATGGAGGAGGTATGGCCCATTTTCTTTCCATGGTGTCCAGGGATTGCTGTCAGGCAGGTCTTCATTGGCTGTGTGGGACACAACCATAAACAGTTAGCAGAGAAATGTTTGCTTGTGTATGTCCACATGCTGGGAAAGGCAACCATGGGAGCATAACAATTATGAGAGGGTGTATACCTTGAAAGAAAGATCCAAGAAAAGACAATGACAGTCCCCAAATTCTTCTTCTATTCTGTATTACATGGATTGGTTTCTTGATACAATACAGAAACTCTAAAGTTTAGTTAAATAACATGCTTGGATTTTAGAGGAGGAAAGCCAAATCCGCCTCTAAGTCCAGCATTGGTTTAATTGAATAGTGACTAGGAAATAGAGTTCTCTGAGAGACAGCAGTAAAGTTTACTGTATGGAACCTTCCTTTAGTTTGATGGTTATAACTACCTTCTCTTCTTAAGTATCTACCCAGGGAGTGTCCTTTGTCTTTCGGGAGATGATTTTTCCTGTGAAGATAAAAGCAAAACACTTCCCTCTCCTTTGGGAGGTTTCTTTTTAGTTTATAAGATACGCCTTACTAGAATACCTATCATTTATCCTTGTTGAGAGGTTTTTCCTTTACCACTCAAATCTTGATCAACTTTGATGGTATCCAAAGTTTTTCTTCTCCTGTGGATACCAATGCAAAACCCCCTACCCCAACATAACACATGTCCTGGTTTCCATACAGAGGTTAGTACATCTTTGAAGTATACCGGCTCATTCAGTTCAGCAGTTTTTTTTCTGTAGTCCAGTGTCTTTCCACAGCTGTTTGTCCTTTTTCATTGGCATTAAGAAAGTTTAGTGTTAATAAAGCATTATGCAACCTATGTTTTGGGGGTTTAGTCTTCCAAGCTTGTTTGTTGAGCATCTCCTTTAGTGTTCTATTAGATCTCTCAACCACTGCTTGGCCTGTAGGCTTGTGTAGTATAGTGGTAACATGCTTTCTGTTATAATATTTGAAAAATTGTTCTAATTTTGTGGAGACTTATACTGAAGCATTGTCAGTTTTTATTTGTGCAGGTATACCCATAACTGCCATCAGCTCTAGCAAGTGTGTAATAACAGAATCAGCTTTTTCAGAGTTAAGAGCAGTAGCCCATTAGAACCCAGAGAATGTGTCTATAGTATGATGTACATATTTCAAATTTCCAAATTCTGCAAAGTGAAAGACATCCATCTGCCAAACCTCATTTCTCCGAATGCCCTTGGGATTACAACCTGCTGGCAATGGAGTTTGTTTATAAAAGGAACAAGTAGGACAGTTTCTCACTATCTCCTTGGCTTGTTGCCAAGAGAAGGAGAAGTCCTTTTTCAAACCTTTGCTATTTACATGATGTTTCTTATGAAATTCTGAGGCTTCTAGCACATTTCCAATTAATAAAGGATCAATCTCATCATTGCCTTGTGCTAGTGGGCCTGGCAGACCCGTATGGTATCTGGTATGTGTAACATATATAGGATTACTTACATTTCTGACAGTTTCCTGTAATTGTAAAAACAGAAGTTAATTCTGTATTATCAGGAACAAATTCTGCAGTCGCAATGTGTAACTTGACTCGCTCAGCATATTGAGAATCAGTAATTATATTAAGAGGTTCTGTAAAATCTATAAGTACCATGAGAATTACATATAATTCTGCCTTCTGTGCAGATGTATATGATCTTTGAACTACTTTATTTACCTCATCTGCTTTATAACCTGCATTACCTGATTTGTTGGCTTCAGTGTAGAAGGTAAGAACTCCAGAAATGGGAGTTTGTCTTACAATACGTGGAAGAACCCAGACTGTCTTTTTTATGAATTTAATTTTGTCAGTTTTGGGATAGTAGTTTGCTAATGGTTCCCAAAAAGTCATGAAGAGCTATTTGCCAATATTCATTATCCTTCCACAAGGCAGAAATTTCTTCATTAGTTAAAGGTACTATAATTTCTGCGGAATCTTTTCCAGTCAGTTGACAAAGTCTTAATTTGCCCTTTAAAATCAAATCAGAAATCTTTTCTATATACTTCTTTAACTTTTTATTCTGTTTATGTGGCAGAAGTAGCCACTCTAATATATTGTCTTCCCTCTGCATCAGAAACCCAGAAGGGTATTCTCTGGATGGCAAGATAACCAGAATACAGTCTAAATTAAGGTTTATCCGATCTATGTGTGCATCCAATATTCTGTTTTCTACCCATTGTAACTCTTTTTCTGCTTTGGAAGATAATTTTCTAGGACTATTTAGGTCCTTATCAACTTTAACGGCTATTTAAATGCTTTAAGTCATGTCCTTCTACACCAATAATCGTCTGTAATTGAGAAATTTCCCCTAGAAGTCTCTGAAGACTCTTAAGAGTTTGATATCGATCACTTCTAATTTGTACCTTTTGATGTCTGATTCACTGTATGTCTATCTTGTAACCTAAATAGTTAATAAAATCGCCCCTTTGTATCTTTTCTGGGGCAATCTGTAACCCCCAACGAAGCAGAAATTCCTTCACCATTTCAAACATATGTTCCAAAGTTTCCTCATTAAAATCTGATAAAGAATGTCATCCATGTAATGATAAGCAAGAGATTTGAAAATTTATTATGAATTATTTCCAAAGGTTGCTGTACAAAGTGTTGACACAAATTAGGACTATTTAGCATTCCTTGTGGCAAATCCTCTACTGATTTCTCCTAACTAGCTGTGAATTATTAAAAATTGGTAAAGGAAATGCAAGTTTTTCCCTATTATTTTCCTGTAACAGTATTGTGAAGAAACAGTCTTTTAGATCAATGACTATGATAGGCCATCATTTAGGGATTAAGGAAAGTAATGGCATTCCAGGTTGCAGAGAGCCCATTGGTTGAATTATCTTATTTATGGCTCTCAGGTCTGTCAGCATTCTCCACTTACCTGATTTCTTTTTGATAACAAAGACAGGAGAATTCCAAGGACTGGTAGATTCCTCTATATGTCCAGCATCTACCTGCTCCTGTACTAACTTTTCTAAAGCCTCTAGCTTCTCAGAGGTCATAGGCCATTTTCCTATTCAAACTGGTTCATCTTTAAGCCACTTCAATGGCAGGGCCTTTGGCTCCTCTGAAGGTCCATCATTTGTACCTAGTTTCTGTGCCGAATGGATGGTAGGTAACCATTTTCTGTAGCGTCTTACAAGATCTTTTCCACTATCTAAAGATTTAACATAATTTGTATCTGACACTTGAGGAATATTAATCTGAGTATTCCGCTGCTGTAAGAGATCATGACCCCAGATATTTATAGCTATATCTGCAAGTATAGTTTCAGTATCCCTTACTGTCCTTCCGGTTCAATGCAGACGATCGAGTTAACACTCTGTTGAACTCTAGATAGAGTCCCAATTCCTAAAAATTGTACATTTGCCTCTCTAAGAGGTCATTTCTGAGGCCAAGACTTTTGGGTATCAATAGTTAAATCTGCCCCAGTGTCTACTAATCCAGAAATAACTTTATTAACTTTCACTTTCTTTTTTTGTGCATCAGTGGAGCTTTTTTTTTTCAATTAATGTAGATCACAAGGTGAATGACCATAAGTAATGTGTTTCTGTCATCAGTTCCCTGAAGTTGGGGTTGGGACATTGTCTTCTTACTCTCTCCCACCTCTTAGCAGGAGAACTGGGGTTCTAGGGAGCAGGATATAGTCCGGCTTTTACCCCAGGATGAAGGATTCAAAATTAAATTCTCACATTTGTGCAACCAGCACTTTACCCACTGAGCCATCTCCCTTGCTCCTCTTTAGTGCCGCCCAGGTCCCAGGCCCCTTGAAGTAGAGCAGAATTTTTGAATATGATGACAGTGGTTGAGTTGCCAGAAGTCATAGTCACTTTGTCAGGTGCCTGTTCTCAAGTTCATAACTCTTTCGCCGACAGCATGCCAGACTGTACAGTATTTTCAGCAGAAGTCCGGTCTATACTTCAAGAGTTTTAGTATTGTTGAAAACCTCCCAGCATGGAGTTGGTGATTGCCATCTCATTTGCAGGGCAGACATCACACCACTTATTTTCACACTGCTCCCCCTTGGCCATTTCCTTTGGGGAAACTTCCTTGCTCTGCCTTCCAAGTCTCCTGACTTCAGATTCTTAAGAAACTGCAAACCATGTATCAGGCCTCAGAGATAGATGATACCTACTTCAGTATCCATCTAAAGGTTTATTTCTGACTTCTCTAAATAAAAAAGATGGATACTGGTGAAGTCATCATTACCACTGCCTTTCTCTCTGGGGGTGACACAGATGAAGTCAATCAACTCCAGTATCTGCCCAGATCAGCATACTGCAGGGACTCTTGACATGGAAACAGATTTCCTGATCCAGCTCCCCCAGAGCACACATCCTAATTTCAGCCCATGGCCTCTTGTTTTAAAGGAGGCAGTTTGATA